>NW_020942302.1:0-3219 GCF_900497805.2 Vombatus ursinus
GAGCCCCTCAACTTTGCGTTTCATGATCAGATGTATTAGAAACAGTGTCATCATTTATTCTATAAGGCAGGTGTTGGAGGTAGTTGCCTGATCAAGGGATCCCTCCCTATTGACCACATATCGCAAGGAAGGCTGGGTCTTCTGTGTTCTGGTGGAAATGTGTGCAGAAAAATTTGAGAAATGACCACATCGTACAATGTTTCCATTAAAGTTACAAGCTGAGAACAGCATGTTTAACTAACAGAAAAGGAAAACAGGAAAAAGATACAGTTTGTGGTATTAGTATCATTTGACTCCAAGGACGAGGGAAAGATATTGCAGCTCCAAGTTTCAGACAATGGCAATCTTATGAGAACAGATTTAAATGTGTCTAGTCAGCTAAAAGAAGTATTTTCTGGTATCTTATAGCCTATGCTTGTATGCTATATTTTGTTTTTTTAAATTTTTTTATTTTGTATTTTGTTTTGATCAATAACTGGTAATGTTTAAAATGTAGAGGTCTGATAAATTTTAGCTAAGCCCTTTAGATTGGGGGTTTTGGTATTTTGTTTCTACATACCAAAGAATTAAGAAAATTAGAGGGAAAGGCTGTACAACAGAACTAAATGACACTTTGAAGAAATGTGTCTATTCAGTGTCCCATACCCATAGCCTCCCACCTCTGCAAAGAAGGGAGGGAGGCTCTGCTGCCCTTTAGCAGTATGGCTTTGGCCATGTCTTTTCACATCCGTCTCCATGCCTCAGGTTTCTGGCCCTGTACGATGAGGGAGCTGGATCAAGTCAGAAACGTCAGACACGTGGGCTGTGGGCCGCGTGCAGCCTGCGTGCTGTCTGAATCAGATTAAAGTGTTATTGGGAAATATTTAATAAAATAAATAAAAATACAGATAATGTTAGTATGTGGTCTTCTAAGTCCCTATGCAGCCCACCAGGATCCTATGTTCAATTTAGTGATTTCTGTTTATATTTCAGTTTGTCACTACGGGACTAGGCAATTTCTTCCTTTTTTGTTTATTTTTTTTGGGTTTCCTTTGCTAGACAATGGGGGTTAAGTGACTTGCCCAGGGTCACACATCTAGTGTGACCAGGCCAGATTTGAACTCAGCTCAGGATTTAATCTCAAATATATCCCTTCATTTTGAAGCTGGAATTCAAGAGTCTCCCCCAAAGATCTTTGTTGGTTTATTTTTCAGATTAGTGGTATGGTAACATGACAAACACATTCTTGACACTGGTAAAAATTACATTTGACCTGTGTGTCAACACAACTTACTTTAACCTTCCTCAGAACTCATTTCTTGACTTGCAAATATGCATGTATATGTGTGTATGCATGTACACATATGTATACATGTGTGCATGTATATGTGCACACATGTGTGTGTGTGTCCGTGTGTGTGTGCGCGTGTGTGTGTGTAGTTGATGTTTCTCTGATCTCTGACATTCCACCCACTTTGGATGCAAATATCATTGGCTCAGATTCTATCGTTTCTCTATAATAATAATCTGGCTAAATAGGGAAATTCTTAGTTAAATAAACAATTTCTTTACTATTGGAATTATTATTGATATTTAAATAAGCCAGATAAAGTGTATATACCAAGAAACCTGACCCACGCATATAAAACATACACACACATGAATGCAGGGCCATCATTGATAACCTAAAATTTGGGGGCTGAAAGCTACTAAATGTTATCCTATATGTAGTAAGATAGAGCCGAGGCTCTCCAGAATGTCCGGTATCATGACTGTTGAAAGGCAAAAGTCATTCTGTTATATAGTTGTCAGTTACCTCTCAGGATTTCATCCCAAATGTCCCTTTATCTTGAGGCCTGACTTCAAGAATTTTCCTCAAACATTTGTGATTTGTTTTTTAGGTTGTATTAGTGGTATGGTACACAACATGCTTCTGACACAGGGAAATTACTTTTGTGTTACTTTCAAATCCCTTTACCTCTCTAGGCCTCCATTTTTTCCTCATTTGTTCCTCATTTGTGAAAAAACAAAAGAGAACATGCACATTTAAATGGTCTGTTTGATTCCTTCGCACTTTGGATGTAATCTTATGGGTCTGCTTCTAGTGATTCTGCATAATAATGCTGGCTCTCTCTATATAAAAATAAAATATATAAACTATATAATAGTTTAAATATATGAATATAGTTACTGTATTTGTATATATAGGAATATAATTGTTAAGCTATATTTTGATGATCAATATAGAACAGTTTATGTTAAGTATTCTATCAAATCACACATACCCTATACACATATATAAACGATTTCATCATGTAATATCATTTGATAAACATCATATAATATCATTTGATAAACATTTGATAAAAATATTTTGGGGGTGGAAGTTGCTAAATGTTATGATAGTAAGTCTGAGTGAGGTTTCTAGAATGTCCTGGATCTTGACTGTGGAAAGGTAAAGAGTCTGTTGTGTCCTCTAGTTGCCATGGTTACCTCTCAGGATTTTAATCCCAAGTGTCCCTTTATTTTGAGGCTGGACTTTAAGAATGTCCCTCAACGAGTTGATTTGTTTTTGAGATGCTATTATTTGTATGTAACAAGACAGTCTGCTTCTGACACGGGTAAATTACCCGTGTGGGCCCTTCAAATCACTGTTACTTCCCTGGGCCCCCATTTCCTCATTTGTAAAAACAAACAAACAAAAAACAAAAACACACCAAAAAAACATAATCATGTTTAAATGATGAGACCTGTGAAACTCCTCATTTTGGACATAGCTTCTAACACTGCCACAATAAAATTTATAAGGCATATTAAATAAGAATTCTTTCTGAAATAGTAATTTTTAAATAATTGCATTATTGATATTAAAAGAAGACACAAGGGATCTGCTTTATTTCCTTTATTTCATCATATTTGTACTGTAGGATGATGAGCATTACAATGTATTATCTTGACGTCCTGAAGAATGCTGAATTTCTTTTTTGAACCTGATTTTCAGGCACGGTCCTGTGCCCCGATAATTCTGGAAAGGAAACTGGCTTGGCAAAGATTTACTGCCGTCACATCGAACACACACACGTTTTGCTTCTTCTTGCTCTCTGGTAGATCCAAATACTTGAGGCTACTCGTGACTTTCTGGAAAAGTACGCTTGTCAGTTTTCTGAACTCAGTGAGTTCAGGAGTGCTAGCGCTATCCATACTGCCACAGTTCAACTTCATTTATTTTTTGTCCCTCTG
>NW_020942303.1:0-632 GCF_900497805.2 Vombatus ursinus
CTTTATCCCTTTGCCTCACCAAAAAAAAATGTTGTCTGGAAGATCTTTAGTTTCACAGAATCAGTTATATCTTTTCTCTTTTATAATTATTCTCATATCTTGTTCAGTGTATGATGTTTCTTTTATGCATAGCTATGAGAAGTATATGATGTGTTCCTCATCTAGTTTTTAAAATAAGTATATTACAACCACATTCATTTGGAATATATTGTGAAGAAGAAGTGAAGCCCCACCCACACAGTAGAGAATCACATCCAAATTCCAATTCCCTTGGAGAATCTAAACTTTCCACAATGCTAGCTAGCCACAAAACCAAAAGTTTGGGACTTCCTCAATAGAATTCTCACCAAATGTTTGAGAAAATATGATTGATATCTACAAACAAAATTCAAAGATTAAATGGAAAAATACAAACTAGAAAATAATTGGCACTGAGACATGGAAGCTAGAAGAAAAACTTCAAGCAGCAATTGTACTTAACTTCTTTAATGGGACCAACCTTGAGTTGTAGCAGAGTTGGGGAAAGGTGAGCAAGCCATCCAAAGTGGTCATTTATGAATCATGATCCAAAAGCCATTGAAAAACACAAATGTCTGAAGAGAATCGAGTGATAATCCAAAATGGATTTTTCT
>NW_020942303.1:732-1527 GCF_900497805.2 Vombatus ursinus
GAGACATGGAAGCTAGAAGAAAAACTTCAAGCAGCAATTGTACTTAACTTCTTTAATGGGACCAACCTTGAGTTGTAGCAGAGTTGGGGAAAGGTGAGCAAGCCATCCAAAGTGGTCATTTATGAATCATGATCCAAAAGCCATTGAAAAATACAAATGTCTGAAGAGAATCGAGTGATAATCCAAAATGGATTTTTCTTCTTCAGAAGTAATTCCAACTGGATTTCAAAGCACTATATTCCCACAGGCAGACAAGGAGGAGGGGGACCACAATGTCAAGAGGACTTCCAAAACCAGCAAAAACCATGATGACACAGGATGATTATCCACCAGAAAAAAATAAGGCCAAATTTAGCAAGAAATGACAACCCACCAAATCAGTCTCAGAAAAGCTGAAAAGGATGGAAACCCTCTACTCTGAAAAATAAGTTCCCCTCAAATACTGTGAGAAAACTTCAGCTCCCATGAAAAACTACAAGAAATAAAAGAAGGATTACCCACTAAGAAAATCTTCAGGGCACAACAAAGAAAAACCTAGAGTAGATCTCCAGATGAAAAACCAATGAAGAACCTTCTGTTAATCCCTGATGCAGAGTGATAAGCACCATTGCAGAACAGCCAAAGTTTCCAGGGAGAAAGTCCCAAGAGGATCGACAAACCACTTTCTGAAATGAAATGTGAGATCAGATACTTACAGAAAATCTCCAACATTCCTCAACAATGCTAGGTTTGAGCATGATGCATTTCGGTTGGCTGAGAAGAAAACTTCTCCAAAAGGAACAAGGTCATTGATGC
>NW_020942304.1:0-1881 GCF_900497805.2 Vombatus ursinus
ATGAGGAACTGAGGGAAACAGGGTTAAATGACTTGCCCAGAGTCACATAGCTGCTAAGTGTCTGAGGCCAGATTTGAACTCAAGAAGATGACTCTTCCTGACTTCTGGCCCCACAGAAGACCTATCTGCCCAGAAAACAATTTCACCTCGTTAAAAATTGAAAAGTTGATCAATGGAAAAGATTAGGTATGCAATGTACAGAAGCAAACAAACAAAATAAAATCAGGTTCAATAAAGCCAAAGATAGCAGGTGGGGGGAGCGAGGTGTGGGTAGGACACACTATTTGATTAAAAAAAAAACAGATGGGATAAGGGAAAAGCAGTTTGCCAGAAATTTGATAGGTCATCAACACCTCTCACTGCCTACCAAATTAAACTACCAACAGATACATGAATTAGGTGTAAAAGGGGAATCAATAGCAAATTAGAGGAGCAAGGAGGAAATTACTCTTCACATCTATGGATAGGGAAGAGGTTATGACAGAACAAGCAACAGAGAGAATCAGAGAAAGTAAAATGGAGAATTCTGCTTTTAAAGAGTCACAGTGTTTTTGCACAAACAGATCCAGTGCAGTCAAAATGAGAATGGTAACAGTTAAATGAGGAAAAACATCTTTGCACTAAAGTTCTCTCAGGACTGGTGCATATGCAAGATATAGAAGGAACTGATTTCAATTTCTATGATTAAGAACCATTCTCCAATAGGTCAAAGGATATGAACAGGAAGTTTTCAAAGGAAGAAATCCAAGCTATCAATAGCCCTATGACAAAATGTTCCTAACCCCTCAGAATGAGAGAAGTGCACATTAAAACAACTCTCTTCTTTCAGTCTGTAAATCACAGGCATCCACAGGTTCAGGGACGGTCCCCTCTTTCTGTTCCACAACAAGGTACATGGAAATGCACCTGGTACTGGTTGTCACCAGAACAAAAAATGAATACACTATCACATTAAATGACGCCAAAAGAAAGTGATGATATGAAGGGGAGGGGAAGAGTTCCTAGACTGTCTCCTCTCTCCTCAGCCTCAAGAACAAGGCAAGGATGAGAGGAAGGGAGGAAAAAAGAATGGAAATGTCTACCACGGGATGAGAGGGAGTATCCTCAAAGGCCTCTCCCTGCTGGGCAAAGATATTGGAGTGGTTTGCCATTTCCTTCTAAAGCTCATTTGACAAAGATATTGGAGTGGTTTGCCATTTCCCCACCCAATCTCATGACCCCCCAAGCCCCAGACCTGCAGACTAAGGCATGGGCAGGCAGGAAACCCTAGGCAGGAGCATCCCTGGAGGAGAAGGCACACACAGGGTCACCCCTGAAAACACACAGCCATACATACACAAACACACACACACACACAGATACACATGTTCCTACCAACATACACAACACAGGCATAAACAAAGGTACTGATACACTCACACTTCCACACATCTTCTGGGCACTAATTGGGGATGGTAGAAGGTCAGCTTCATGAAAAGGTTAAGGGGGAAGTGAAAGGAAGAGAAGAGGAAAGTGAGGGGCTGAGGCAGGAGCAGGGAGGGGGCACATATTTCACTCACAACCACTTAGGCACTAGCAGGACCCTCAGGATAGGTCAGTCTGGAAGATGGAGGGAAGATGGGGTCATGGAGGGGAGGGGTGGGTTTGGAGTGGAAGGGGAGGAGAAGTGGGTGGGGGGAGGGCACGCAGACCTCCAGCTGCTGGCCCCACTCACAACCTCCTCCAGAGACAAAGAAGACTTACATTTAATAGAGAGTCAGAGGGGATGGCATTGTGACATCACTGCAAGGCAGGGCTAGTCTCCTAGAAGAGCAGGGGGAGGGGAGGAGGTCTTTAACATCAGGCCCAGAGCACTGGGGAGCCGTCCTCCACCCCAGTCAT
>NW_020942305.1:0-1268 GCF_900497805.2 Vombatus ursinus
GTGACAGTGGCTAAGATAGGGCCTCTGTTCCCCGAAGACTGCGTGTGTGTGTGTGTGTGTGTGTGTGTGGTGCTTACACTAGCTCTCTGAGTGTACGTGTGTATATATAAGAAAGAGACCCTAATATTAGAGGGCTGGGTGTGTGACAGTGGCTAAGATAGGGCCTCTGTTCCCCGAAGACTGTGTGTGTGTGTGTGTGTGTGCGTGTGTGTGTGTGTGTGTGCGTGCGCGCGCGCGCGCGTGTGTGAGGGGCCTGGAGCTAGGGACAGCAGCTCCGAGATGAGGGTGTGTGCGTGCGTGACAGTGTGATCGTGAGGGTGTAAGATTGTGAGAGGGAGCGCGCACTAGCGCGGGGCTCCGCTCGGTGACCTGGCCCTGGCCGTGGCCGTGGCCGTGGCCGTGGCCGCGAAAGCGGTCGAGGAGGAGCCCACGCAGGCAGGCCCCGGGATCCGGGCGGGGCTGGGGAGGGCGGGCCCCCGCCCGCGGCGCAGCCAGGCCGGGCCGGCCCCTCCCCTCGAGGTGCTCCCCTCCCCCTCCCGGGCCCCGCCCCCGGCCCCGCCCCCAGACCCTCCCCCTCCCTCTCCCGGGCTCTTCTCTCCTCTGCTCTGCTGGGCTCGGGAGCGCACTCGGGCTGCAGCGGCTGCTTCCTGCGGGGCTCGCCGGGAGCCGGCGGAGGGGCCCGGGGCGGGGGGGCCGGGGGAGATGAGCTCGGCCGAGGCGGCGCCGGGGCCGGAGAGGGGCGTCAAGAGCGAGAAAGTGGACGAAGCGCAGGCCCTGGCGCGGAGCTGCGCGGCGCGGAGACCCGACTTCCAGCCGTGCGACGGGCTCTCCATCTGCGCCACCCACAGCCATGGCAAGTGCTTCAAGCTGCACTGGTGCTGTCACCTAGGCTGGTGCCACTGTAAGTGCCCCTATCCCCTCTCCCCTGTCCCCCCCCCCCCCCCCCGCCGCCTCCCGGGACAGGCAAGGTTTAGCCCAGCCCGTGGTGCCACCCCGGACGGCTAGAGGGGCAGAGGCAGCCGGCCTCTCCTTCCTCTTCCCTTCCTACCACTAGATTGCAGCCCGGAGGTTAGTCCTGCCCTGCTACTCAACCCTGGAGGGCCAGCCTGGCCGAAAACAGAGCCCGCTGCCCCGCTGGCAGGGACTGACCTCCTTCCCAGACTGGAAGGGAAGCTTGCCTGCGTCTGGTTCTTTCTCACTCCCTTCCCTGTCCACTGGAGATCGCTCTCTCTCTCTCTCTCTCTCTCTCTCTCTCTCTCTCTCTCTCT
>NW_020942306.1:0-557 GCF_900497805.2 Vombatus ursinus
AGCAGGTGGGTGATCTGATCTCCCATCAGCTTCTAGGTTCGTAGTTTTATAGTTAATCATACATACATAAACATACACACACACACACACACACACAAACGTATATTTGTATATCTGTGTATTATAAATAATTATATATGTCTATGTATATATTTATTTGAATGTATGCATATATATGTATATACACATGTAGACACACAAAAATATTAAATCATGTTTGGATTCAGAGCATGAGTTTTTTGTTGTATTGAGTATTCTTAGTCACATACTAGGAAATGAATATATATGTTTGTTAAGTTGAATTGAGTTGAAATCACTGCAGCTTTCTGACCGTTAATATATGTGGTATCCACACTCAACAATCATTTCTTTAAAATGCCAACATTCTACTGGGGTAGCAGTGAGGTCATCACTCAGCAACGCTGTCTTGGAAATGTCACATTGTACTGCACAGCCGGGAGCCATTTCAGGAGAGAGGATCTTTCAGGTGATTGTTGTTGGATTTGGACTTTTACTGGATAGGCTAAAAAATTTGCCTTCATCTTCTAGATGAAGTG
>NW_020942306.1:657-1204 GCF_900497805.2 Vombatus ursinus
CGTAGTTTTATAGTAAATCATAGATACTCACACAGAGACACACACACACACACATTTATATATATACAAATGTGTATGTGTGTATTATAGATAATTATATATGTGTATGTGTATATTTATATGTATGTATATAGGTACATATATACACACATGAATATTAATTCATATTTGGATACCGAGCATTAGTTTTTATTATATTCAATATTCCTAGTCACATACTAGGCCCTTAATGTATATGTTTGTTAAATTGAATTGAATTGAAATCACTGCAGGTTTCTGACCGTTGATATTTGTGGTATCCACACTCATCAACCATTTCTATACAATGCCAACAATCTAATGGGTTAGCAGTGATGTCATCACTCAGCAACCCTCTCTTGGAAAGGTCAACATTGTACTGCACAGCAGGGAGCCATTTCAGGAGAGAGGATCCTTCAGGTGACTGTTGTTGCATTAGCACTTTTACTGGATAGGGTCAAAAATTGACCTTCATCTTCTAGATAAAGTGCAGTACATCATATACTTCTACTTCTAAGTCTTTATATAA
>NW_020942306.1:1304-1560 GCF_900497805.2 Vombatus ursinus
ATATTTGGATTCAGAGCATTAGTTTTTTCTTGTATTCAGTATCCTTAGTAACATACTAGGAGATTAATATATACGTTTGTTAAATTGAATTGGGTTGAAATCACTGCAGGTTTCTAACCTTTGATCTATGTGGTATCCACACTCAACAGCCATTTCTTTCAAATGCCAACATTCTACTGGGGTAGCAGTGATGTCATCACTCAGCAACCCTCTCTTGGAAACGTCAACATTGTACTGCACAGCAGGGAGCCATTTC
>NW_020942307.1:0-1156 GCF_900497805.2 Vombatus ursinus
GATGGTGGAGTAAAAGGAATGACTTGAGTTCTCCCACAAGCCCCTCTATATACCTGTAAAAATGGCTCTAAACAAATTCTAGAGTAACAGAACCCACAAAGAGACAGAGTGAAACAAATTTCCAGCCCAAGATAACCTGGATGGTTGATTGGAAAGGTCTATTGCACCAGACTAGGAGAGGAGCATAGTTCAGCTTTGGCCACGCAGGCAAAGACCTGGCCTCAGCGAGCCTGGGTCAGTCCTTGGGGGACTGAATCAAGGAGAGCTGGGGTGGTTTCCAGATTTCTCAACCAACAAAACACCAAAGAAAATTTAGAAGGTTAGTAAGAAATGTCTGTTGGACCACAGTGAGAAGGGAGCTTAGGACTGCTCCAGCGCCGGCAAAGTCTCTGGGCTGCAACTGCCTCCAGAGCTTGTGGCCCACAGACAGAGGGGGGATCAGGTGGCTGATCAGAAGGGGATTGCAGGGATCTCTTTGCTGGTGCAGAGGCCTGATTGTCTTGCTTTGTCCATGCTTGGATCTGGGTCACAGTTCTTGGTGGCAGTCCTGGGGTGAGGAGGAACATTTGGCCTGGTGGCGTTTGTGGTAGTGGTGGAGAGGGAATCCTGCTCACAGTTCCAAGACAGAAAAGAGTGCTTGTGGTCACTCATAAACCAGAGAACAGGCCAAGAAAGGATTAAACACCTTGCCCTTGATCATACCACCTTGGAAGAACTGAAAATTTACAGGTCCCAGAAGTATCTCTGAAAACAGCTGCACAAAACCCTCAAAGCTTGGGACAGTACATTCTCCACTCTGGATGCAGATCCCTATCTTAACAAAGAGTTTAAAAATCAAGTAATTGATTGGGAACATGAGCAAACAGCACGAAAATGTCAGACTATAGAATCTTAGTTTGGTGCCAAAGAAGATCAAAAGATACAATTAGAAGAAGACACAAAATCAAAGCTCCTGTATCCAAAGTGTCCAGGAAAAATGTGAAGAAGTCGCAGGCAATGGAAGAATTCAAAAAGGATTTTGAGGAGGAAGTGAAAGAAGTAGAGGAAAAAGTGGGAAGAGAAATGAGAGTGATGCAAGAAAATCATGAAAAACAAGTCAGCAGCTTACCAAAGGAGACTCAAAAAAATACTGAAAAAAGTAACACCTTAAAAAATA
>NW_020942308.1:0-444 GCF_900497805.2 Vombatus ursinus
CCTCCCATCCATGACATTCTCTGTTCTAAGGCCACTCCCAGCTCTGACATTCCCTGATCTGAGGGCCCTCCCAGTTCTGACATTCCCTAATCTAAGGGCCCTCCCAGCTCTGACATCCCCTGTTCTAATGGTCCTCCCATCTCTGACATTCCCTGTTCTAAGGCCCCTCTCAGCTCTGATATTCTGCGTTCTAACGCCTAACCAGCTCTGAAATTCCCTGTTCTAAGGTCCATCCCAGCTAACACATTCTGAGTTTTAAGGCCCCTCTACATTGTGACATTCCCTATTCTAAGGTCCCTCCAAGCTCTGACATTCCCTGTTCGAAGGCCACTCCCAGCTCTGACATTCCCTGTTCTGAGGGCCCTCCCAGCTCTGACATTTTCTAAGCGCCCTACCAGCTCTGATGTTCCCTATTCATATGGTCCTCCTAGCTCTGACACTCCT
>NW_020942308.1:544-916 GCF_900497805.2 Vombatus ursinus
CTCTGTTTTAAGGGGCCTCCCAGCTATGACACTGCCTATTCTATAGGTCCTCCCATCCATGACATTCTCTGTTCTAAGGCCTCTCCCACCTCTGACATTCCCTGATCTGAGGGCCCTCCCAGTTCTGACATTCCGTATTCTAAAGGCCCTCCCAGCTCTGACATTCCCTGTTCTGAGGGCCCTCCCAGCTCTGACATTCTCTGTTCTAAGGGCCCTCCCAGCCCTGACATTTCCTGTTCTAAGGGCCCTCCCAGCTCTGACATTCTTTATTCTAAGGCCTCTCCCTGTTCTAAGGGCCCTCGCAGCTCTGACACTGCCTATTCTAAGGGCCCTTAGAACAGGGAGAGGCCTTAGAATAAAGAATGTCAGAGC
>NW_020942308.1:1016-2596 GCF_900497805.2 Vombatus ursinus
GACATTCCCTACTCAAATGGTCCTCCTAGCTCTGACACTCCCCAACTCTGACATTCCCTGTTTTAAGGGCCCTCCCAGCTCTGACATTCCATGTTCTAAGGCCTCTCCCAGCTTTGACATTCTCTGTTTTAAGGGGCCTCCCAGGTATGACACTGCCTATTCTATAGCTCCTCCCATCTGTGACATTCTCTGTTCTAAGGCCTCTCCCAGCTCTGACATCCCCTGTTCTACTAGTCCTACCATCTCTGACATTCCCTGTTCTAAGGCTCCTCTCAGCTCTGATATTCTGCGTTCTAACACCTAACCAGCTCTGAAATTCCCTGTTCTAAGGTCCATCCCAGCTAACACATTCTGAGTTTTAAGGCCCCTCTACATTCTGACATTCCCTATTCTAAGGTCCCTCCCAGCTCTGACATTCCCTGTTCGAAGGCCACTCCCAGCTCTGACATTCCCTGTTCTGAGGGCCCTCCCAGTTCTTACATTCCCTATTCGAAGGTCCCTCCCAGCTCTGACATTCTCTGTTCTAAGGCCCCTCCCAGCTCTGACATTCTCTGTTCTAAGGCCCCTCCCACCTCTGACATTCCCTGTTCTAAGGGCCCTCTCAGCTCTGACATTCTCTATGGGCCCAATCAGCCCTGACATTCCCTGTTCTAAGGCCCCTCCCAGCTCTGACATTCCCTGTTCTACGGGGCCTCCCAGTTCTGACATCCCCTGTTCTAAGGCCTCTCTCAGCTCTGACATTCTCTGTTCTAAGGGTCCGCCCAGTTTTGATATTCCCTGTTCTAAAGCCACTCCCATCTCTAAAGTTCTCTATTCTAAGACCTCTCCCTGCTCGGACATTCCCTGTTCTACAGGCCCTCCCACCTCTGAAATTCCCTGTTCTAAGGGCACTCCCAGCCCTGACATTCCTCTTCTAAGGGTACTCGCAGCGCTGACAATCCCTATTCTAATGCCCCTCCCAGCTCTGACATTCCCTGTTCTGAGGGCCCTCACACTTCTGACATTCCCTATTCTAAGGGCACTCCCAGCTTTGACATTCTCTGTTCTAAGGCCCCTCCCAGCTCTGACATTCTCTGGTCTAAGGGCCCTCCCAGCTCTGACATTCCTTGCTCTAAGACCCATCCCAGCTCGGACATTCTCTGTTTTAAGGGGTCTCCCACCTCTGACACTACCTATTCTATGGGCCCTCTCACCTCTGACGTTCTCCGTTCTAAGGCCACTCCTAGGTCTGACATTCCCTGTTCTAACGGCCCTCCCAGCTCTGACATTCCCTGTTCTAAGGGCCCTCCCAGCCCTGACATTCCTCTTCTAAGGGTACTCGCAGCGCTGACAATCCCTATTCTAAGGCCCATCCCAGCTCTGATATGCTGGGTTCTAAGGCCCTCACAGCTCTGACATTCCCTGTTCTAAAGGCCTTCCCAGCTAAGACATTCTTGGTTCTAAGGCCCCTCCAAGCTCTGACATTCCTTATTCTTATGCGTCTCCTAGCTCTGACATTCCCTGTTCTACGGTCTCTCCCAGCACTGACATTGCCTATTCTAAGAGCCCTCCCAGCTCTGACATTCCCTGTTCTAAGGGCC
>NW_020942309.1:0-3034 GCF_900497805.2 Vombatus ursinus
AAAAAAATAATGACAATGGACAGTCACATACCTGTGGGATTTGAGTCCAGCACACACCTTTTGTTTCTTGTTCGTTAACCCTGTGGGTTTACAGATTTCTCAAATTCTTCTTGCAAGACTGACACTAGATGGCAGGAGAATGCCTTGCTCATAAGGTCCAAAAGACTAAGTTTGATTTTAAACCTGGAATGTCAGTTACCAAATAGTTTCTAAAATTTTAGTGCATTTTTAATAAGCTATTGAAACTTTTCACATCAACATTAATTAGTAAGATATTTCTCATAGATAACACTTTACACAAGTTAATGCTAAGGTATAACTCAGAGATCCTTAAACTTTTTTTTTTTTGGTCATGGTCCCCTTTGGCAGTCTGCTGAATCTTATAGAATCTTTCACAGGAAAAAAAAATAACTAAAAAGAAAAAGCAAAAGCATATGATTAACAAGGAAGCCAAAATTAACGAAAATAAAAATTATATATATGTTTCTTTTTTTCCTAATTTAAATTCATGAACCACCTGTAATACCAAATTAAAAACTGCTGGGGTGGCTTAATATATTTGCCACTAAATGTTTCATCTGATTCAATTTAATCTAATCCAGTTCAGATCAGTTCAATTCAATCAACATTTACTAAGGTAGTTTATATAACACACTCTGATGGACAGTGATATAAGCATCCCTACACTCAAGGCACTATGAATGGATCACTTGTAAAATGTTTTTAAAATGAATAAAAATAATTGACCGTATAGTGGTTCTGTCTGAGACAGAACAGATTGAAATGGGGGAAAAGATAAGGGCTAAGCAAACACTGAGTTTTACTAGAGTAAGTTGGTAGATAGAGTAGAACATTCATTGAATCACAGAGTTGAAAGAAACTTCAGAGGCCTCTAGTACAACCTATGCTTGCATATACACTGATGCACATGTATTTAAGAAAGGCATTTAGAAAGGAAGAATCCACCCCAAGAAATCACAAGTCATCAACATATATTTAATCAATCAGCAAACATTTATTAAGAATTAATTATTTCTTAAATGATTTTTTATTCATTACCGTGTCCCAGGAACTGTCCATAATGACCATAAAATGGTCATCCAGCATGTTTGGGTGAAGGTCCTTAGTAAAGAGGAACCTAATGCATATAAGAAAGCTCATTCCACTTTTGGACAGCTCATTTTAAAAGTTTTCTTAGGGCCAAACAAAACATTTCTGATCCCTTTAGAAAAGTGAATCACTTAGGTGAATCTATATTTTTTTAATCTTCTTTCAAATTTGATGTGCCACTGAATTGTTTATCAAAATAACTAAACTTCCAATATAACCATTGGACAATTTAAGCATTTATCAGTAAGATCTCCATGTAATTCTTAAAAAAAATCTACTTCAGGATTGTGACTAATTGGATTATATTACCCACCTCTCCAAAACCATTTTTCATGATTTCTTATCTCTCTCTCCTTTCTCTCTCTTTCACTCTCTCTTTCTTTCTCTCTCTCCCTCTCTCTCTCTCTCCTTTCTCTTTCACTCTCTCTCTCTCTCTCTCACACACACACACACACACCATGTATATAGACGTATGTTTATATAGGTGTGTGCACATGTGTTTATATATATAGTAGAAAATTTATATATATAGTAGAAATGCATACATAATATATCTCTCTGTGAAGTATACAGATATTATACAGATGGATATACTCTGCAGTAGTATACAGATAGTAACACATAGATAATTATTTTAGAAATAACCAATTCTTAATAAATGTTTCCTAATTGATCAGAATACCCTTTGATGACATGATTTTTTTCAGGGTAGATCCTCACTTTCTAATTGTAGTTAGATACATACCTATCTTAAATAAAGTTTAAGAGTCTACAAGAATTGTTGTGGCTGAAAAACATCAGGTATTACACCTTGTGAGTCTTTACCCTTCATTGCTCATGGTAGATGTATAGAGAGAATAATTTGTATTAAAAATCTTTTTCTGATAAAGGTCATAAAAATGTCTTTAAAACTAAATAACTTGTTAGATTACAGGTCTTAGGAAATGACTTAGGAACTGACTTACCATGTATATATCCCCAAATTGGTAGTTATTTCATCAATGCCTTTTGAACATATAAGGACATAAGGGAATTATTAGTTACAAAAAAAGGATCAGTTCAAAAAAAAAAAGCAACAAATTCAGCACAGCATAAAACTTTTATATCCTGATAGTTTGAAGGTCAGAAGAAGTCCAAGCAGAATCCAGAAAAGATGAATGGTTTAAGAAGTTATTCTGTGTCCTCTAACATTTCATATACCTTATCTCATGACCTAATACTGGTCACTAGACCGCAATATTTCATCTCTTATCTCCCCCCTGCATTTGTTTGAATCCTTCGTGGTGAGACATTTCGGTGCTTGGGAAAATATCTACTATGGATTTACATAGGGCTCCGTGATGGGATCACAATTTAATTTGAGATTTGCTTTATTCCATGATGCAGATCAAGTTTCTATTCACCCATTCAGGGGGGTCTGTCTATACTTCCCCCATATATATGCTATAAAGGCTTCACTTGTCAGACATGCCATTAATATATGATATTTTCCCTACTAACTCTATGCTTTTGCTACATAGTTCAGAACACAAGAGGTAGAAATGAGCCACATGAAAAATAATGTGGGGAGATGATGGAGGTGGAAGAGGATGAAGAAGAAGCTGGAACAGTGATCCTTTGGTGAACAGCAACAAGGTATAGTGCATAGAGTCTAATATTCTGTGTCAGAAAGAGCTAGATTTGTATCTTTCCCCTGTTACTAAGAGGTATCTGGCTAAAGGTGCATGCTTTAATCTCTACAAGATTAAATTATTCTTCCATAAAACCTGATAACACAAGTCATATAAACATCACAGGTTTGGTATTTGTTTCTAATAATCAATTAGCATATTGCTTTATATGATACCTCAAAGTAGACATTTGCATTGATTTTCTAAGGCTCTTTTCAAGGCACCTTTCACCTCCTTATTTCTCAAACTATAGA
>NW_020942310.1:0-2065 GCF_900497805.2 Vombatus ursinus
AGGAAACTGAGGTTCTTAGAGGTTAGGGGACTTACCATGGTCAGAAATTCGTTATGTGTCAGAGAAGGGATTTCGAACCCATGTTCTTTATGACTCCAAGTGCACACCAACCCTTATCCCTAGTGTATCATGTGCCTGTTTTCATTTTCCTTTCTTTTTTTCAATCTCCCCCCAACAGACTCTCACTCATAATGAACAAAATCAGTGAGAAAATCTGACCCACACTATGATGACTCTGGAATGTATATATAATATTCTGTACATCTAGTCCCCCTACCTCTGTACAAAGAGGAAGGAAGATCATACTGTCTCTTGGAGAAACATTAAGATAGTATTACAATTCCAAGATACATTATGGGTCCCACCTGTAACTATGTAACCTCATCCATATCTCACAGTTGCTTTAGGAGTTACTGTGTACAGACATTTTCTGCTCTTGCTGGGCATTCATCAGGCTGCACTTAGCTATGGTGGGCATTAAAATTCTGCCATTAAAACTGCAAAGAACCTCAGAGGCCAACTAGTCCAATCTGCTCATTCTAGAGCTGAGCAAACTGAGACACAGGGAGGGGAAGTGACTGGCCCAAGGTCATATAGGTAGAGAGCACAAGAAACAGGATTTTAACACAGGTTTAGAGACATCACTACTATCTTCTTATCAGTGAACAGCTGGACCTCTATGGGGAGCCTCAGCTTCTACTCATTGTTTCCCAGGGAAATATTTGACTTCTGTCTAGGTCAACACAGGGAAAGGGTAATGGAACTTCCTATT
This sequence comes from Vombatus ursinus, assembly GCF_900497805.2. Lineage (NCBI taxonomy): Eukaryota > Metazoa > Chordata > Mammalia > Diprotodontia > Vombatidae > Vombatus > Vombatus ursinus. Next base: position 773 of record NW_020942310.1, read on the forward strand.
TCATGAGCACAATCAGACTCACAACAAAGCAAATATAAGACTGGGTTTATTTCACCTGATGAATAACATAAGTCATAGAGGAGTGGAGTCATATGAGGTCATTACCTAGATTATTGTAGCGATTTAATAAATTCTTGTAGGGTTGATTCAGCTAGTAAAGAAACAAGACAAATCACTGTCCCTCTACAATGTTCTCCACCTACCCAAGGATGGTGTTAGAGGTAGAAGACTTCCAAAGACTATAAAGGGGAGAATGTGTGTCACACACTTGGGGGTGGGGGTGTGCTGGCTGGTCAGGAAGAGCAGGGGTTTGTACTATCAAGTTAGATCGTTCACCCTGTGTTCTTACATCCTCCTTCTCTCTCATCTTAAAAGAAGCATATGCCTTTAGTCAATGTCTCCTCTTTCACCACTGTTTCACTTGATGAGGTACTGTTGTGCATTAATGAGGCAATATTCTCTACCTGCTCAAGCAATCCTTTTCCACCTCTCTCCTCCAGTATATTGCTTCCTCTCTCATCCTCATTCTTTCATGTAATTTGAACCTCTCCCTGTCTATTGGTTCATTCCCTACTGGCTACAAACATGCTCATGTCTTCCCCATCCTCAAAAAGCCATCACTCATTTCTTCCATCCCTACTATCAACCATTTCTTCTTCCTTTGTGGCTAACCTCTTTGAAATGGCTGTCTATAAATGGTGCTTCTGTTTGCTTGCTACTCTCTTCAAACCCCTTATAATTTGCCTTCCAAACTTATCATTCCACCAATACTACTGTCTTCAAAGTTACCAGTGATCTCTTAGTTGCTGGATCCAATGCTCTCTTCTCAGCCCTCTTTTTCCTCAACCACTCTGCTTCCTTTGACACTGCTGATCACCCTTTAGTCCTGGGATATTATTTTTTTCTCTAGTTTTTTTTTTCCTCTCCCTCGAGACAGCATCCTCTGCTGGTTTTCCTATAAATCCAACTACTCCTTCTCATTCATCTTCACTAGGTCATGCCCTCTAACTGCTCTAACTGTAGGTGTCACACACAGTTCCATCTTTGGCGCTCTTCTATTTTCTCTTTATACTGTTTCCCTTTTTGATCTCACCAACTTACATTGATTTAATGGCCACCTATGTCCTGATGATTTTTAATTCTTCTTATCCTGCTCAAACCTGTGTACTCACCTTCATTTCTACTTACCTTGCACCTTCACCTGTCTTTCAAGAATTTGGAATGGGATGTCCAATAGAAATTTCAACTCAATTTGTCTATAACCAAACTCACCTGTTCTCCTAAATCCGTCCT
>NW_020942311.1:0-8542 GCF_900497805.2 Vombatus ursinus
CTTCTAGAAAGGGAGAATTTACTACCCCTCCTTATAACTTATTACACATTTTGATAATTCTTTTAGGACATTTTCCTTACATGTGAGGAAAAAATGTCTCTCTACAGCTTTCACTCATTGATCTTTGAGCTGCCCTGGGCTCAAGCAGGATAAATCTGTCTCTTACCATATGACAGCTCAGCAAATATGGGAAGAATAGGAGTAGCTTTCCTACCCTAATTCCTAAATTTTTACAATACCCTCTTGATTGATAAATCTTATAAGGAAAGATCTTCCATGTCCCCTGTATGACTCTAAACATTGGGCTATAAGCCGGAGTGTGATTATCTATGTTGGACTGAGAATTTAGCCAGTTTTTAGGAAAAGATGTGCTCTGGGAACCTGGCCAGTTCATCAGAACATATCAAGTTAATTAATATTCTAAGATGTTTTACTTGCTTCATGAACTTGACCAGTTCCTGGACCAACTGAAAACATCTACTAGAAAAATGGACACTTCTGGCACGGGGCCTTCTTTGCCTGCCCCTATTTAAATTGGTAGAAGCCCTATTTAAATCCTAATTGGGAAAGCCATCTTTGGATTCTTACCCACGGAGAGGAAGTTCTGCCTGGGACTTTCCCAATTGGAACCCTGAAAGCTATACCCTGGGAATCCCCAGCTTAGACTTCAGGTGTTGGTGCTTCCCTGAATTGGTGATGTTTTCTTATATTATTGCTATCCTTTGTATTCTTAGCCTGACTATGGTCATATTACTAATTGTTCATTGTTGTAAATCTAGCTTTTCTATAACTATATTATAATCTTAATTAAAGCTACCTTCACTTCTTTCTCTAGAAGTGTCTTATTGTAGGGGTGAATCCAAACCACATTTTTCTTCCTTAATCACACATCTTCTCACTCTACAATGTACAAATTCAGTTTTGTGAATATTTCTTAATATTTGGTTCCCAAAATTACACATAATACTTCAGACATGATATAACCAAAATAGAATACTGCCCTCATTTTAAACATTAGGCCCATCTTAATGCAGCATAGATCACATTCACTTTTTTTTTTTGGTGAGGCAATTGGGGTTAAGTGACTTGCCCAGTGTCACACAGCTAGTAAGTATTAGGTGTCCAAGGCTGGATTTGAACTCAGGTCCTCCTGACTGCAAGGCCAGAGTTTTATTCTCTGCACCACTTAGCTGCCCCAATCACATTCACCTTTTGAGCTACCATTATGAGACACTAATCCAAGGTATTTAAATATATGCTGGTATAGTGGACAGAGTGCCAGACTTTGAGTAGAAAAGGTTTAAGTACAAATTCTTTTTTAGACATTTTCTAGCTCTGTGACCCTGATAAACTTAATTAAACTCTCAGCCTTAATTTCCCCTTCTATAAAACAGGGGCAATAATAGCATCTTTCTCACAGGGTTGTTACAAGGAGCCAATGAGATGATACATCTAAAGCATTTAAAGTGTGATATAAGTTTTTGCTATTATTCTTATTCTTACTACATATATATATAAAGGAACAATAGTTTCATGAAAGATATTAAGAAACCCTTTCTTCTATAAGAAGGAAATTATGTATCTTTCCTTAAAGGGGAACTGGTACTCTGGGTTCTAACAACTGTAAATAAGTATGGGAATTGCATAAATGGAAGACTGGTTGCAGAGAAAAGTTGAATCAAAGAATTTCCCTTCTTTGCAGTTTGTGGGATGGCACCATGGATTGTTAAACTCATCTGATGTATTGGGTGGTTTTACTGAACTGAATTTTCTTCATTGTTTTTTTATTCCTTGTTCGAAGGTTTGGCTTTCTGAGTATACTATTCAAAAATGAAGTTAATATCGAAACAAAAATCAAAAAAATAAAAATTTCAAACTGTATGGAAGATCTTAGATGGTAAAGCATATACAGTCATTAAAGTCCTATTGTGAAGGAGACAATCTATAAAATGGATAGGACTGGAAATAGCATTTCAGATTGGTGCCAAATAGGGCCACAGGCAAGATTAGGGAAGCAAATAAGAGAGGATACAAGTGTATCTGAAATCAGAGAAGATGACAAAAAGAAGGGAAGTTTAGAGACAGACCAAGGGAGAAGCATAACATGGTTAACTGACTTTCTGTGGATATATAGAGTAAATGAAGGAACATAGCTCTATCAACTCTCTTAGATAAACCCTGGAGGCAGGACAGATTATCTAAGACCCACAAGAGGGTCTGTACCACAGGTCAACAAGGAGATGGTGGAAAACAGGATTTCTAAGGATCCAGAGTCAATTGAATGAGAGAGATGGCTTAATTGTTTGTCCAGTTTCCACTTGAAGCCAGAAACCTAAATCTGAGTCACAAAGAACATTCTTCTCAGAGATTGCAGAGAGATGACAGATCTGGTACATGTGCTCAGTATTCAACACAACTCTAACTGCACACCAATTCAATTAAATAAACATTTACATTACATTACATTACATAAACATAAACAATTGAATAAACAAATACCTACTGTGAGCCAGACACTGTGCTAAACTCTGGAGATGCAAATAGGTAAAAAGAAAAAAGAAAAAAGAAATTATCCACCCTGAATGACCTTCAAATCTAATAGTTTAAAAAATTAATAATTTTAGCAAAGTAGCAGAATGTAAAGTAAATCCACACAAGTAATCAGCATTCCTATATGTCACCAACAGAATCTTGCAAGAAGAGAAAGAGACATTCCATTTAAAATAGCTCTAGATATTATAAAATACCTGGGAATATATGTGCCAAACCAAACCCAGGAACTATATGAACAAAATTATAAAAAAAAACTTTATACAAATAAAATCAGATTAAAATATTAAAGATTAATTGTTCATCAGTAGACAAAGCCAATATAATAAAAATGACAATTTTACCTAAACTGATTTGTATATTTAATGCCATCCCAGTCAAATTACCAAAAAGTTATTATACTGAGTTAGAAAAAAAAATAACAAAATCCATTTGGAAGAACAAAAGGTCAAGAATATCAAAGGAAATAATGAAAAAAAAATGTAAAAGAAGGAGGTATAGAAGCATAAGATCTTAAATTATATTATAAAGCACTAATTATCTAAACTATCTGGTACTGGCTAAGAAACAGAAAGATAGATCAGTGGAACAGAGTAGACATAAAATTTATAGCAGCAAATAACTATAGTAACTTTGTGTTTGACAATTGTGAAGATTTAGGTTTTGGGGATAAGAACCAATTATTTAGTAAAAATTGTTGGGAAAGCTGGAAAGCAGTATGGCAGAAACTTTACCAAGATAAGGTCAAAATGGATACATGACCTAGATATAAAGAGATATATTACAAAAAGATTTGAAGAACATGGAACATATTACCTATCAGACTTATGGAAAGTGAACAATTTATGGATAAACAAGAGATGGAGAGCAGGGTGAGGTGTGAAAATGGATAATTTCAGGTACATTAAATTAAAAAGATTTTGTACAAATAAAACAAATGTAGCCAAGATCAGAAGGAAAGTAGAAAATTAGGGGGAAATTTTTATGGATAGTTTCTCAGATAAAGGCGTCATATCTCAAATACATGAAAAACTGTCAAATTTATAACAATACAAGTCATTACCCAATTGATAAATGGTCAAAGGATATGAACAAGCTGTTTTCCAATGAAGAAATAAAAATGATTTATAGTTATATAAAAAGTGCTCCAAGTCGTTATTGATTAGAGAAATAAAAATTAAAACAACCATGAGATATCTTTTTATACCTATCAGATCAGCTAAAATGATTGAAGGGAAAGTGACAAATATTGGAGGGGATGTGGAAAAATTGGGACACCAATTCACTGTTGGTGGAACTGTAAACTGATCCCACTATTTTGGAAAGCAATATGGAATTAGGCTCAGAGAGTTATTATGCCCTTTGACCTAGCTATACCACTACTAGGTCTGTTTCCCAAGACGATTAGGGAAAAAGGAAAAGAATCTATATGTTTTAAAACATTTATAACAGTTCTCTTTGTGGTTGCAAAGAACTGGAAATTTTAGGGATGTCTGTCAACTGGAGAATGGCTGAACAATTTGTGGTATATGATTGTAATAGAATATTACTGTGCTATAAGAGATAGTGAGGTTGATAATCTTAGGAATACATGGATAGACTTGCATGAAATAATGAAGAGTGAAATGAGCAGGACCAACATACATAATATATTATATTGTAATATATGATGTATCATATTTCATAATTTATGTTGTCACATAATATTGCTGTATGTTTATATAAATACATATTTAATAATTATAATATTATGTGTATAATATACTGTATAAAATAATAGCAATATTGTTTTAAAAAAATTTTGACCAACTAAGTCATTTTGACTATTATAAATATCCAAATTAACTACAAAGGACCTAGGAAGGAAGACACTATCAGCATCCAGAGAAAGAACCTAATAAATATAAGTATGTATAGAATGGTTTTACATATATATGCATATATATTGTTATTATAAGATATTATTAATGAGTTTAGACATTACCAAGGAAATCTGAGAACATTCTGAAGTAAGACAAAGTTAAGGAATGAGGTAAATAGCATCTTTCTTGTTGAGGGAAGATCTGACTTTGTCTTTTTATAGTCCACCTCGTTAGGTGAATTCTCTCTGCCTAATCCATTTTTACCAATCCTCATTCATTGTACTCTATCATTGATTCAAAGGCTATAGGTTGTCCATTTTAATCTGGGATACAGAAATCCAAATATCATTTTCAGAACCATGTTCCTCACCAATTGATCATTAATGAAATTTTTCTTTATCCTCTGTAACTGCTACCTTCAATTAGCAACATTGATGAAAACCATTTGTGATCTGAAGGTCTTCTCTTGCTTGCCAGGACTTCATGACCCCATGCACTGTGTGGCTGCTGCTGCTATTGTTGGTCTTGGTAAGTTTCTTTATGATATATAATTTGTCTTCATTTGATTCATTAGAAGTGAAAAGCAAAAGTCAGCCTTAACAAACCCTGGAGATTTTTTTTTTATTTCATCTTAAATATGTGCTCTAGGAAGAGAACAGATTTCTTTATTAATTAACAAAAGTCACCTAGGTAGCTAGGTGGCACAGTGCATAGAGCACTGGGCCTGGAGTCAGGAAGACCTGAGTTCAAATCTGGCTTCAGACACTTACTAGCTGTGTGACCCTGGGCAAGTTACTTAACACTGCCTCAGCTTTCTCAACTGTAAAATGAGCTGGAGAAGGGAATGGCAAACTGCTCTAGTACCTTTGCCAAGAAAACCTCAAATAAGGTTACAAAGACTAAGACAACACTGAAAAATGACTAAACAGCAACCATCTAAACAAAAAGGTGTCTGGGTATACCTTAGTAGCGTATCAGCAATCACCACCACTCACTAAATCTGCTTCTCACCCTGTGTTGATGAGATGTCTTTGAGAGTAGAGTGGAAAAGAACAGTGGCTCTGCAGTCAGAGGACTTGGGTTCAAATTCCACCTCTGAGGTTTATTATCCATGTGACTTTGGTCAAGTCAATTACCATCCTTGGGTCATTCTAGTTCTAGACTTGTGATCCTGTATTTATTCTTGGAGAAAAAGAAGCTACTATATTCTGATTGGGCACAGTTCTGATTTTGATAGGAAGAGCAACAAATCCATTTCTCAATAGAGGAATGACTTGTATTCTTATAAATTTAAATCAATTCTCTACATATCTGAGAAATGAGGCCTTTATCCGAGATATTTACTTGAACAATTTCCCCCAATTATCTGCTTTCCTCCTAACCTTGGTTACGTTGGTTTTGATTGTGCAAAAGCTTCACAATTTTATATAATAGAAATTGTTCATTTTATATTTTGTAATGGTCTCTATCTCTTGTTTGGTCTGAAATTATTTCCTTATACATAGCCCTGGCAAGTAAATTATTTCATGCTCTCCTAATTTGCTTATGGTATCATTGTTCATGTCCAAATCATATATCCATTTTGGTCTTACCTTGGTATATGGTGTGAAATGTTGGTGTATGGTTTCTGCCATACCATTTTCCAGTTTTCTGAGCAGTTTTTGTCAAATAGTGAGTTTTTGTCCCCAAAGCTTGGATCTTTAGGTTTAACAAACACTAAATTACTATGATCAATTACTACAATGAATTGTATACCTAATCTATTTCAATGACCTACTGCTCTATTTCTTCACCAGTACCACATTGTTTTGATGATTACTTTTTTATAATACAGTCTGAAATCTGGTGCCCCTAAGCCACCTCTCTTCACATTTTTCCATTGATTTTCTTGATATTCTTGACCTTTCATTCTTCCAGGTGAATTTTGTTATTATTTATTTTAGCTCTAAAAACTAATTTTTAGGTAGATTTATTGATATGGTATTGAATAAGTAGATTAGGTAGAATTGTAATTTTTATTGTATTGGCTCAGCCTACCTATGAGCAATTAATATTTTTCCAATTGTTTGGATCTGATTTTATTGTGTGAAAAGTGTTTTGTAATTGTGTTCCTATAGTTCCTGAGTTTGTATTGTCAGGTAGACTCCCGAGTATTTTGTATTGTCTATAGTTATCTTAAATGGAATTTCTCTGTCTCTTGCTGTTGGACTTTATTGATAATATACAGAAATACAGGTGATTTAAGTAAGTTTATTTTATATCCTGCAACTTGTCTGCAGCTGTTAATTATTTCAACTAGTTTTGTAGTTGATGCTCTAGGATTCTCTAAGTATATCATCATATCATCTGCAAAGAGTGATATTTTGTTTTCTCATTGCCTGTTCTAATCTCTTTAGTTTCATTTTCCTTCTCATTGCTGTAGCTAGTGTTTCTAGTAAAATATTGAATAAGAGTGGCAATAATGGGCATCCTTACTTTATCCCTGATCTTATTGGGAAGGCTTCTAGCTTATCTTCATTAGAGATAATGCTTCCTGATGGTTTTAGATTGATACTATTTATCATTTTAAGGAAACATCCATTGATTCCTATGATCTCTAGTGTTTTAATAGGAATTGGTGCTGCATTTTGTCAAAGGCTTTTTCTGCATCTGTTGAGATAATCATATGATTTCTCTTGCTCTTGTTATTGATATGGTCAATTATGTTCATAGTTTTTTCTCTAATATTAAAAGAGTCCTGCATTCCTGGTATGTCTCACCTGGTCATAGTGTATGATCCTTGTGATATATTGCTCTAATCTTTTTGCTGGTATTTTACTTAAAATTTTTGCATCAATATTCTTTAGGGAAATTGTCTATAGTTTTCTTTCTCTGTTCTTGCTCTTTCTGTTTTAGGTATCAGCATGATATTTGTTTTGTAAAAGGAATTTGGTACGACTCTTTCTTTGCCTGTCTTTTTTTTCCCACATAGTTTGTACAGTATTGAGATTAATTATTCTTTAAATATTTGGTAGAATTCATTTGTGAATACATTGGACCCTAGGGATTTTTTCTTAGGGAGTTCATTGATGGCTCATTCAATTTATTTTCTAGGATGGAGTTATTTAAGTGTTCTCTTTCCTCTTCTGTTAATATGGGCAATTTATATTATTATAAAAATTTATCCATTTTTTCTTAGATTGTCAGATTTGTTGACATATAATTGGTCAAAATAGTTCCTAACAATTGTTTAAATTTCTTCTTCATTGATGGAGAGTTCACTCCTTTCAGTTTTGATACAGGTAATTTGGTCTTCTTCTTTTCTTTTTTAAACCAAATTAATCAATGGTTTATCTGTTTTACTGGTTGTTTTTTCATAAAACAAGCTTCTAGTTTTACTTTCTAATTCAATGGTTTTTTTAGTTTCGATTTTATTCATCTCTCTTGATTTTGCAGGATTTGCAATGTGTTGTTTAATTTGGGGATTTTTTTTTTGCTAGGCAATGGGATTAAGTGACTTGCACAGGGTCACACACTAGTAAGTGTTATGTGTCTGAGGTCAGATTTGAATTCAGGTCCTCCTGACTCCAGGGCTGGTTCTCTATACACCGTGCCACCTAGCTGCCCGTAATTTGGGGATTTTTAATTTGTTCTTTTTCTAGTTTTTTTTTTTAATTGCTTGCGCATTTCATTGACCTACTCTTTCTCTAGATGTAAGTGTTTAGAGATATACATTTTCCCTTAAGTCCTACTTGGCTAAATCCCATGAATTTTGGTATGTTATCTCATTGTTATCATTCTCCTTAATGAAAATTTTAATTGTTTCCATGATTTGTTCTTTCACTCACTTCTTTTTTATGATTAGATTAGTTTCCAATTAATTTTTAATCTATCGTTCCATGGACCTTTTTTGAAAAGTTTTTTTTTTATTGCATTATGATCTCAAAAGGATGCATTTGGGGGCAGCTAGGTGGTATAGTGGATAAAGCTCTGACCTTGAAGTCAGGAAGACCTGAGTTAAAATCTGGCCTCAGACACATGACACTTACTAGCTGTGTGACCCTGGGCAAATCACTTAACCCTGATTGCCTGACCAAAAAAAAGGATGCATTTAATATTTCTACTCTTTTCCATTTCATTGTGAGGTTTTT
>NW_020942312.1:0-1547 GCF_900497805.2 Vombatus ursinus
ATGAGAGTAACTCGTGTGGGGGAGGGTTAGCCATCCTCAGCAACTGTCAGCCAACACACAGCTCAGAGGAGCCCAACTGGTAGAAACGACTAAACCCCTGAGGGAAAATAGGAGGTAGCATGTGCCAAGCAGCTCCAACCACTATCACTACCTCGAGCACCTTCTCCCTGGGATCGTTAGGATGATGAGGATACAGGATTTGGAACCCCAAACCTAAAGGCAGAGCAATGCTCCCAGCCTGGGGTCCATGGTCATAAAGGTAAGATTCAACCTTCTGGAGATGCATCCTGGCAATGGCTCCTGCCCCTACTGCACTCACAACTGAGGAAGAACCAGAAAAGAAGGCTCTGGGCCTCAAAGTCTTCAGCTTTGTGAAATGGTTCCCACCACAAAGTCATATAATTTTATTCGTAGAAGCAGAGTTAAAGAAAAGGCATGACCATCTCTTTGCTGCTGCACCCTCAGGAGCAGGGCACCTTTCCATCTGAAATACAGCTGATACTGTCCAGTTCAATGTGAGCTCCTTGAGAACGGGGGCTATCTTTATTTTCCATTTGGATCCCCAGTCCTCAGCATGGTGCTACGACAGAAAGCATTTGTAAACGCTTTTTTGTTCATTCACTCTTTGTGGCTATTTACCAGATTCCCATGGCAGAGGTGGGAAAGATAAAGACTTCGTTATCAGAACGCGTCAACCTGCATTGTCCTTGTTTGCACAATGCCCAAGTCTCCTGGAGAGCACCTATCACCTTCAAAGACTGACAGAACCATTACTTGGGGATGTGACCTCTATGTATGATTGATGACATCATACCTTTTGGGAAAACTCTGGAAGAACATGAGGGAGGATGCTGAAAGTGTCGGATCAGCCAGAAGAAAATGGCAGTGACTTGCAATGGACAATCTCTAGGGCTGCACAGAGACTCTGTTAGAGATTTTGGTCACATTACATCACAGCGAGGTGTGAACACATGCCCCAGTATAGACAGAAGCGCCCCTGACATCCTACATTCAAAGACCCTTTGAGATCTCAGGACTTTCTTCCAATTTCGTCAGCATTCATTCAAAGTGATGCTGCTATTCCCAAACTCTTGGCTGTCCTTGCTTGAGCATTTGTGAGGGAAGAGCAATGAAGCTCGAGAAAAGGCAAACTTTGGTCTGAAAAGGAACCAAGCCTGTGTGTGACTATAGGAGAGTCAGAGGAAAACAAGCCTTCAGGACTTGGTCCTTTCCACACACATACACACACACACACACACACACACACACACACACACACACACACACCAAGGTTGTCCTCTGCTGAGCCAATCCACCCTTTTTTCCTGTGGACAGAAGCCAGCTTAGAGGCCTGGTCAGCAAGCAGGAGTCTCCTTCTGGCTTTGGAGCCCCTGGGGTTGGCTTACAGCCTGGTGGTGTGGACTGGGGGCCAGAAGCCAGTAGGTGGCACTGGGGGACTGGTTTTGGACAGGCAGTGATGGGATGGGGAGCCTGGTGATCTGAGGTGGGGATCAGCCCAGTTGGCTGTGTCTGTGGCTGTTCTGAGC
>NW_020942313.1:0-4965 GCF_900497805.2 Vombatus ursinus
TACTTGAGTTTTAAACTCTTTGTTAAGGTAAAAGTCTGCTTCCAATGTGGAGAATGTACTGTTCCATGCTTCAGGGTTTTGTACAGCTATTTTCAGAGATACTTCCAGGCTCTTGAAAATTTTCAGTTCTTCCAAGGTGCTATGATAAAGGGTGAGGTGTTTTCTCTCCAATGCCATAACAAGCTCCACCAGGCCAGCACTCCTCCTCGCCATAGGACCACCCCTCAGAACTGTGACACAGATCCAAGTTCGGGCAGAGCAAGAGATTCCTGACTCAGCACTGGCAAAGAGATCCCTGAAATCCTCCTCTCATCAGCCACTCAATTTCCCCTTAGTCTGTCGGCCAGAAATTGAGAAACAGCTATGGCCCCGGGCCATGCTCAAGACTTGAGGCTGAGAACTAGCTCCTCTCTCACTGCAGTCACAGACTTTTCCCACTAACCTTCTAAGTGGTCTTTGATGTTGCTGGGTTGAGAAGTCTGGAAATCACCACGGCTGCCAGTGATTCAGTCCTCTGAGGCCTGCTCCAGAGTCTCTATGGCCTGCTCGCCCAAGCCGAACTGTGCTCCTCTCCCCACCTGGCACGATATACATTTCTGATCAAACATCCAGGCTGTCTTTGGCTGCAGATTTGTTTCACTCTGTCTTTTTGTGGGTTCTGCTCCTTTAGAATTTGTATAGAGCCATTTTTATAGGTATTTGTAGGGGTTAGGGGGAGGGCTCAAGCAAGTCACCGCTTTCCCTCTGCCGTCTTGGCTCTGCCCTCTATAAGAGTGATGATTTTTTTCAGTTTTATATTTTCCATCTTTGTTAAGTTGATCATCTGAATAAAAATAATTGATTTTCTTAGGGTACTCTAACTTTATCATATCATCTGCAAAGAGTGACGGTTTTGTTTTCTCATTGCCTATTTTCATTGCTTCAACTTATTTTTTCTTATTTTATTGTTATAGTTCACACTTCTAGTATAATATTGAATAATGTTTGAATTGAATAAAAGAGAACTGAAGAAAATAACACCTTAAAAAAAGAATAGGGGTAGCTATGTAGTGCAGTGGATAGAGCTCCAGCCTTAAAGTCAGGAGGACTTGAGTTCAAATCCAGCCTCAGAGAGTTGATACTGACAAGCTGTGTGACCCCAGGCAAGTCACTTAACCCTGATTGCCTCACCAAAAAGAAAACAAAACACAACAAAACAGAATAGCCAAAATGTCAAAAGAGAAACAAAAATCCAATGAAGAGAAGAATGCTTTGAAAAGCAGAATTGGCCAAATGGACAAAGAGGCACAAAAATTCACTAAATAAAATAATTCAATAAAAAGTAAAACTGGCCTAATGGAGATGGAAGTATTAACGGTCACTATAGAAAATAATTCTGTAAAAATTAAAATTGAGCAAGTGGTAGCTAATGACTCTATGAAACATCAAAAACAATAAAACAAAACCAAAAGAATCAAAAAAAGTAAGAAAATGTGAAATATCTCATAGGAAAAACTGACATAGAAAATAGATTAAGGAGAGATCATTTTAGAATTATAAGGCTATCTGAAAACCATGATTTAAAAAAGAGCCTAGACATCATCTTTCAAGAAATTATCAAGGAAATCTGCCTTGATATTCTAGAACCATAAGGTAAAACAGGAATTGAAGAATCCACTGATTACCTCCTGAAAGAGATCCAAAAATGAAATCTCCCACGAATATTACAGTCAAATGCCCAAGCTCCCAGGTAAAAGAGAATATATTGTAGGCAATGAGAAAGTAACAATTCAAGTATGTTGGAGCCACAGTCAGGTTAACACAAGATGCAGCATTTTCTATATTAAAGGATCTGAGGTCTTGGCATATGATATTGCAGAGGACAAAGGAGCTAGGATTACAACCAAGAATCAACTACACTCCCCCCCCCAAAAAAACTGAGGATAATCATTCAGGGGTAAAAGGGATATTCAATGAAATAGGGGTATTTCAAGCATTCTTGATGAAAAGGCCAGAGTTGAATAGAATATTTGATTTTCAAATACAAGACTCAAGAGAAGTATAAAAAAGCAAATAGGAAAAGGAGAACATGAGGGAATTAATAAAGATAAACAGTTTACATACCTAAATGGGAGGTAGAATAGGGTAAATTACCTCATGTAAAAGACAAGACAGAACTTTTAGAGTTGAAGAGAAAATGGGGGAGGTGGTGGGGAATGCTTCAACCATACTATCATCAGAATTGACTCAAAGAAGGGAAAAAAATGTACATACTCAATTAGACAAACAAATTTCTCTTACCCTATAAAAAAGGAGTTGGGGAAAAGGATAAGAGAAGATGAAGGATTTCATAGAAGAGAAAGCAGATTGGAAGAGGTGGTAGTCAGAATCAAAGAAACTTTTGAGGAGGGATAGGATAAGAGGAGCAAAACAATAGAATAAATGGGGGGAAATAGTATGGAGGGAAATAGATTTAGCAATCATAACTGTGAAAAAAAATTGAATCAAATGACTCTGATGAAGGCCTCATCCCTCAAATATAGAGAAATGTGTCAGATTCATAAAAATAAGAGCCATTTCCCAATCAACAAATGATAAAAAAGATCATTTTTCAGATGAAGTTATCAAAGCTATATGTAACCACATATAAACAATGCTCTAAATCACTCTTGGTTAGAAAAATACATTTTAAAACAATTTTGGAATTCTACCTAACACTTATTAGATTGTCTTTTTGGACAGAAAAGGAAAATGAAAAATGTTGGAGGGGATGTGGAAAAGTTGAAACACTAGTACACTGTTGGTGGAGTTATGAACTGATTCAATCATTATGTAAAGCAATTTGGAACTATGTCTAAAGGCCTATAAAACCATCCATATCCTTTGACCTAGAAATACCAGAAGTAGGTCTGGGTCCCAAAAGAGATTTCAAAGAAAGAAAAAAAAGGTTCTATATGTACAAAAATATTTACAATAACTCTTTTCTGGTGGCAAAGAATTGGAAATTGAAGGGAAGACCTTAAATTGCAGAATGACTGAACAAGTTGTGGTACATGATTATAATGGAAAACTATTGTGTTATAAGAAGTAATGAGCTAGATGCTCTCAGAAGAAAACCAGGAAAGACTTACTTCAATTTATGCAAAGTGAAATGAGTAGAACCAAAAGAACATTGTTCATGGCAATAGCAATATTGTAAGATGATCAACAGTGAATGATTTAGCTATTCTCAGCAATACAATGATCCAAGACAACTCTGAAGGGCTCATGATTGAAAAATCTATTCATCCCCAGAGAAAGAATTGAATACAGAGTTTTCATTTGATCTAAGTTTTCTTTTACAACATCACTAATATGGAAATTTGTTTTGTACCACTATGCATGTACAACCTACATCAAATTGCTCCCTTTATCAATTTTAAAGATGAGTGTTGAAAATTGTGTACCCACGTATTTGGGTACTGCTTGGTACTGGCTAAGAAATAGAGTGGTGGATTAGTGGAATAGGTTAAGTATGCAAGGCACAGTAGTCAATGACTATGGTAATCTATTATTTGATAAACCCAAAGACCCCAGCTTCTGAGATAAGAACTCACTACCTGACAAAAACTGCTGGGAAAACTGGAAAAGTGTATGGCAGAAACTAGGTATAGATCAAAATCTCACACCATATACCAAAATAAAGTCAAAATGGATTCATGAATTAGATATAAAGGCTGATACTGTAAACAAACTGGGAGTGCAAGGAATAGCTGACATATCATACTTACATAGAATAGAAGAATTCATGACCAAACAGAAGATAGAAAACATTACAAAAGCAAAATGCATAACTTTGATTCCATTACATTGAGAAGTTTTTGCACAAAGCCAATGCAACCAAGATTAGAAGGAAAGTAGAAAACTGGGAAAGAATTTTTACAACCAGTCTCTCTGATAAGGGCCTCATTTCTAAAATATATAGAGAATTAAGTCAAATTTATAAGAATACAAGTCATTCCCTAATTGATAAATGGTCAAAGGATATGAACAGACAGTTCTCAGATCAAGAAATTAAAGTCATCTATACTCATATGAAAAAATGCTCTAAATCCTATTAATTAGAGAAATGTAAATCAGAACAACTCTGAGTGAGCACATCTCACTTATCAGGTTAATCAAGATGACAAAACAAGAAAATGATAAATGTTGCAGAAGATGTTTGGAAACCTAACAGTGTGGGGCGGAGCCAAGATGGTGGAGGAAAAGTAGTGACTGGCTTTAGCTCTCTCCCAAAGCCCTCCAAACACCTAAAAAATGACTCTAAACAAATTCTAAAGCAGCAGAACCCACAAAGAGACAGAGTGAAACAAATTTCCAGCCAAAGACAGCCTGAATGGTTAATTGGAAAGGTATAACGCACCGGGGCAGGGAGAGGAGCACAGCTCGGCGTGGGCGCGCAGGCCGCAGCAACCCTGGAGCAGGCCTCAGAGGACTGAATCACAGGCAGCTGTGGTGGTTTCCACACTTCTTAACCCAGGAACGTCAAAGACAACATGGAAGGTCACTAGGAAAAGTCTGTGACTGTGGTGAGAGAGGAGCTAGGTCTCAGCCACAAGTCCTGACCATGCCCTCAGGGCAGTGACTGTTTCCTGAGCTTCCAGCCCACAGATTGAGGGGGAATTGAGTGGCTGATCAGAGGGGGATTATAAGGATCTTTTTGCCAGTGCTGAGGCAGGAATCTCTTGCTTTACCAGTGCTTGGATCTGGGTCACAGTTCTGAGGGGCAGTCCTATGGCGAGGAGGAGTGCTGGCCTGGTGGAGCTTGTTGTGATGGTGGAGAGAAAACACCTTGCCCTTTATCATAGCACTTTGGAAGAATTGAAAATTTTCAGAACCCTAGAAGTACCTCTGAAAACAGCTGTACAAAACCCTGAAGCTTGGAACAGTACATTCTCCCCATTGGAAGCAGACTTTTACCTTAACAAAGAGTTTAAAACTCAAGTA
>NW_020942314.1:0-3249 GCF_900497805.2 Vombatus ursinus
GTTCCTTCTAGAAAATCTGATGAAAAACTATTAAGAAAAAAAATTTTTAATCTGAATTTTTGAAGTCAGAATAAATATGTGAAAAAAATGATTGGAAGGCCCTTGAGGAAAGAGACAATTTTTATTCATGTCTTTGCTTTCCTCAGTCTCTTGAACATAGTAGACACTCAATAAGTGTTTGTTAAACTGAAGTTGGGAGTGCATGAAATTGGAAGCAGGAAGGACATTTGAAGGACAGACATGGAAAAGGATCTAGCTTTTAATAAATGCATATTAATTTGAATTAAAGCAAGAGGGTTGGAAGAGGAGGAGGGCAGAGTCTGGCTTCCATTTGCTCAATTTCTCTTTTGGGTTTTTGAGTACATTGGGGGAATGCTGAACCAGACAGTTGTAGTTTTTGTAGGATTTAGCTCTTTCTCTTTCCTCCTCCTCTTCCAACCCTCTTGCTTTAATTCAAATTAATATGCATTTATTAAAAGCTAGATCCTTTTCCATGTCTGTCCTTCAAATGTCCTTCCTGCTTCCAATACTTTAATAAGAGGGATTTATACCTATTGCTCTGTGCCTGAGGGGTGGGAGGGGTTCGATGCCTGGAGTGCTGGCATTGTGGACTATCTATGGATATGGTGAATATGTGAAACAACAAATTAGGAAACAGGAATCAGGAGAATTTCCTGTATGAAACATTTACCATATTTTCTTATGCTCTTTCTGATTCTGCTCTCAATATTTCATGTGTATGTGTTTCTCTCCCTTGCTGTATTATTAACTCCTGGAGAGCACTGTATAGAACTAGAAATATTTTTATTTAAAGGGAGTAATGGCATATTGTGAAGAGTATATTGGCTGTGGAATCAGAAGACCACTTTTCTTGTCTCCGCTCTGTTGCCAGCTTGTTCTGTGACCTTGGGGAAGTAAATTTCTTACCCTGGGTCTCAGATTCCTCATATATAAAATAAGAAGAGGTCAGTCTCCACAATCTCTAAGTTCGCTTTCCTTCTGAAATCATGTGATTCTACTAGTGCATGGAGGTACTTCATAAATACTTATTAAGTCAGAGAAATCAAATACTGGGTCATATGAGAGAGTGATGGCTAGCACCCTGAATGAAAAATATTGCTTCAGATGCTTAATATCTATCAGTAGCTAAAAAAAAAAAAAGACTGGGAAATTATCTTCCCTCGGCCTCAATTTTCTTACCCACAATACTTTGGTAATAATAATTGTAGCAATTAATCTTGCAGCATTTGTTATATGTATCGAATGAAATGTCATATGTAAAGTGTTTTGCAAACATTAAAATGCTAAATAAATATCCGCTATTATTATTACCAACTAACTGTACTGATTCTTTTCACTAAGCTGCCAGCCTTTTGGACTGAATTGACTGATTCTGGTATCTGGTATCTTCTTGCCTAAGACAGGGCTGCTTAACAATAATCCTTCCTACTCAGTAGATATTTGGAGAGTGAATGCATGAATGAATATGCTGAGACAGAAGTTTAACACTAAATAGTCCATTAGTTAAGGCTTCGAAAAGCCTGACAATGCTGATAAATTTAACTTTTCTCCTTGGGTTTTATTTTTGACTAAACTTTGTCCCCACCTGTTACAAGGATGGTGTCCTGCATACAACAGATGCTCAATACAGGTTTGTTGATTCCAAAGAATCATGGTGGAGTTAGAAATGGAAAGGACCTTACAAGTTATCTAATCCAGTCTCCCTTTATTTCCAGATGAGGAAACCAAGGCACAAACAAATGAAATTACTTGTCCAAAGTTACACAGCAAATTAGTTTGGGACTAAAACTCAGGTCTTCTGATATACAAGACAACAGAATATCAAAACTGGAATCACCTTAAAGATCATCTAATCTAACCTCATCATTTTGTAGCTAAGGAAACTGAGGCTCATGGAAGATGAAAAGGAGCTAGCTGAAACCTAGTCCTTCTGCTTTTAAGTCCAAGGCTCTTTTCCCCATACAGTAATTTTAATTTTTTGACAGTTTACATAGACTGAAGAAAAACTTGCAGATTGACTTAGTCCCTACATTAGGACATTAATTCCTGTAAATGAGATAGAAAAAGACTGAAGAAAAATGATATCCATTCTAATTGAATTCTATGCAGAAAAACCAAGATAGCAGGAAAGACTCTACCTGGTACCAACTGCCTCAAAATGGGAGTCTTGTGAACTTTAGGAGAAGTTCGAAAAGTTCATTGCCTTCCCCTGCCTTCGTGCGTGTCAGCAAGTGCAATGTGGCAAAAGTCACAATGATGTATTTGAACCACGGGAGAGTTCAGGAGAGGGCTATTTCTCCTGCAGGGCCGAAACAGCCTTTGATTAATGATACGCCTTCGATCCATTCATTAGTTCCTTGTGGGCTCCAGGCAGGAGCCAGAGCTGGGAGGAAGTCAGGGTGACCTCATTGTTGTCATTTACCAGCCTGGCCAGCGGAGAGGAGAGATTAAGAAACTTAGATTTAAAAACATGCTTTCTGTAAGAAGGCAGATGCACGTGGGGGATCTGGGTGCCCCTCCCTGGCCATTCACTAGTGGTGGAATCTTACCAGATCTGAAAATACTCTCACTGACCAACCTCCTTCCCCAGTCTTAGTGAAAACAAAGTTAGAGCAGTAGCTATAAATATTGCTTGAAGCCCATTCTGGGGCCTGGCTGCCCTGTCATAGTCAGAAGTCCAGCTTAGGCATCTGTGCCCACGCTCAGAGAAATGCTTAGCACCTCGAAAGCTCTAAGACAATGCGGAAGGGCTAAATTAAGGGCGAGCCCTGGGATACAGCTGACATTGGCATGTGCTAACACTTACTTCTAGGAAGGATTTAGTTACATTCCAAGATTATGTGACCTCCAGCCCCTGTATAGCCTCAGATCCTTCCTATAAAGGATTGGGAGCCAGAGATCTTTTAAATTGCTTGTAATCCAGGGAAAATACCTGGGTGTGTTGGCAACAGGGTGGTGTTGCTCTAGAAGCCTTGAGCTTTTTTTTTTTTTTTTTTAATGAGGAAGGAGGAGGGCAGAGTCTGGCTTCCATTTGCTCAATTTCTCTTTTGGGTTTTTGAGTACATTGGGGGAATGCTGAACCAGACAGTTGTAGTTTTTGTAGGATTTAGCTCTTTCTCTTTCCTCCTCCTCTTCCAACCCTCTTGCTTTAATTCAAATTAATATGCATTTATTAAAAGCTAGATCCTTTTCCATGTCTGTCCTTCAAATGTCCTTCCTGCTTCCAAT
>NW_020942315.1:0-1682 GCF_900497805.2 Vombatus ursinus
CACACACACACACAGCCCTTAGTGGCTCTTAGGGGTTCCCCAAGTTCTCTTACCATGAAGCAGGACAGAAGGCAAAGGATGAGCCCCAGGAGCATAGCCAGGCACATGAGAATGATGGCCCAGTAGGGCAGGTCTGGGGGGAGAAGAGGTGATGCTGAGGGGCCTTCATGGGGACAAGGGGACAGCACAGAGTGGGGAATAAATGTCCTTTGGAATTCCCACCCCATGGGAAGGGAGGGGACAAAGAGTAATCCATGGGGAAAATGGAGGAGGGAGGCTGAAGGACCCAATCCAGAGCATCCTCCCAACTCCCACGCCACCAGACCTTTGCTCTTCAGAAGAAGCTGACCTAGGAGAAAGGGGGCGGGCAGACTATGGGAGTGAATTTAGAGAAAGGAGCTGGGGCTCAGGACATAGGAGAAAAGGAGTTGGGCAAACTGAGGGAAGGTCACTTAAGGCAGAAAAGACGGTTCAGGGACCCCAGTGTCATAACCTGGGACAAGGGAGGGTGATAGTGCAAGGACCCAATGTCAGAACAGAGAAAGGTGACAGTGATACTGAATCATATCCAATGACAGGGAATGACTTAAGGTGCAGGGCACAGAACCTTCCCCATGTCCACCGCCCTCCCCAGGTGCTCAGGAAGGGGAGATAACACTCAGGGATCTGACAATTGATAGGGATGACCGCTGTTCATTTGTCTGATGAACACAGTCCAAGACAGTGTTCTTGGACGCTCAGCATTGAGTGCTGGCTAGGGTGAGAGGAAAGTCATCCTGGACACTCAGTTCCTGCCCTCCCCCCACTCTCCTACTCTTCAAGGATCACCCTCAGCTCACCCCCCCAACACATACATACACACACAGGGAACTGGTATGGGGCAAGGCTGATGCCATACTCACCAGTTTTCTTAGTTTTTTCATCTGTTCTCTTGGTAGAATATCCTGAGGACAGAGAAATATGGAATAAGGGGAGGACACCTAAGGTTCTTGATCTGGGGAGCTAGACTGGGTGAGGAAGAAGAGGATGAGAGGACAAGAGATGGAGAGGCCATAGGGGACAAAGAGACTCCAGGGGTCATGGAGGGAGGAAAGGATATGGGGATCATAGAGACAGATGACTGTAGGGGACAACGATGGTGATGGGGGGCACAGTCAGGGGGGAGGAGGGAGTTCAGGCATCAGGGGATGTTGAGGGAGGGTCTTTTGGGCTTGAGATGTCAGGAGTCTAGCATCCCGGGAATTCCTCATCCCACCCCATAGCCCGTCAGTGTTCACACGGAGAGACCAGGCTGGAGGGCCCCTCACCATCCACCAGGAGACTGTTTGGATCCAGGGTAAAGTTCTGTAGCTGGGTGCCATCATGAGTCAGTCTGAGGAACTCTTGGTACGTAGCGGCCCTGTCGAAGTTCCGGGCCTGAGCGGCTGATGTGAAGTCACATGAGCAGTCCACTTCTGTGACGCATCTGGGAGAGAGGAGCCTAAAGAAGAAGAGGGCAGGGTGTGGGTGAATGAGAGAGGAAGAAGGCAGGTAGAGAGGAGAGGACAGGAGCAGTGATGGCCTCAGGGGAGCTGGGGCATGCTGAGCAGCATTCTGGCCCTGGCAGGAAAACCTGCACCTCCCCACCAAAACTACACTTCTTACGTGTTTTGTGAATACATGCATCTAGATGGGCTCCTTGA
>NW_020942316.1:0-2783 GCF_900497805.2 Vombatus ursinus
TGGTCATAGTGTGGGTCAGATTTTCTCACTGATTTTGTTCGTTATGACTGAAAGTCTGTTGGGGGCGATTGAAGTTAAAAAAAGAAAGGAAAACGAAAACAGGCACATGATACACTGGGGATCAAGGTTGGTGTGCACTTGGAGTGAGAAAGAACATGGGTTTGAAATCCTTTCTCTGTCACATAACAGATTTCTGACGATGGTAAATCCCCTAACCTCTAAGAACCTCAGTTTCCTCACTTGTAATGCAGGAATGATAATATCTGTGGGAAATCTGTGAGAATCAACCGATATAATTCATGTGCAGTACAGGCTTAGAGTGCCCAATCCCCACTTACAGTTTGTAGGTCAAGCTCCCAGAAGGCGCCTGCTACACTTCTCCTCAAGGTTTAGATGTAGCCCGGAGGGGGCAGCTAGGTGGCACAGTGGATACAGCTCTGGCCTTGGAGTCAGGAAAATGTGAGTTCAAATCCAGTCTCAGACACATGACACTTACTAGCTATGTGACCCTGGGCAAGTCACTTATCCCTGATTGCCTCACAAAATGTATATATGTATATAGATAGATAGATAGATAGATAGATAGATATAGATATAGATATAGTCCAGAGGAGAGGGAGGTTATGTGTCAGAACTCATGAAGCCTCAACAGTGGGTTTTCTCCAAGATGATCAGTTAGTATCATTTAGTTCAAGTGACTTCATTAACTTTCAGATAATGTTATTTAATGCAGTAAAAGAGCTGGATAACAACAAAAACAGCAATAAAAAAAAATCCTCCCACCCAAATTTTCTAATGTAGCCACCTACCTCTCCTGTAAATTGAGGGGTAAAAACAGGAGCTTCATAAGAAGTGACCTAGTATGAGAGCCAGAAACTCAGGATTTGAGGTTTCCTTGGAAACAGACCAATCACCATGGCAACTGGTGATTAGCATCAGCTGACCCTGCTCCCATAGACACTAAGTATTTCCTCAGCAGAGACTCAGTCTGAATGTAGAAGTTCCTGCCTAGAGCTCATATTGAAATATTTTCCTGCTCTAGAGACTTTGCCAGTGCTATCCTCCTCTTGAATGAAAAGAGGAAATCTAGACAAAGCAGAATCCAGGTGAAGCTTCACAGGAAGTGCACAGTAATTCTTAATTGTCTCCTTCAGCACCCCTCCCCCAGCTGCCCCCACATTCTCAGGAGAGATGCACAAAATGACTTTTGAATTCCTTCCTAAGGCCCATGTTGGAATCCCCTCCTACTGCAGAGGCTTTGCTAGCATTCCTTCTCCCCTCCCCTACTTCGATAACCAGCACACAGAGATTGTGTCCAGTTATTTTAGAAGAAAGGTGAAGGAGGAATGTGGTGCTAAAAATGTGCAGCCTTCATCCTGGGGTTCGCCCTAGATTAGTAACCCCTAAACTCTGCCCAGGTTACCACCCACACTTTTCCCAAAATTGCAAAGTTTGACAGATGATTATTAAGCCCAAACACAGAAAGAAAGGAGAACCAAGGGAGGAAGTGGACAGGGAGCCAGGCCTGCTTTCTGCAAATTCAAAACCAGCAGTTTGTCTCCTGCTACAGGCCAACACAACCTGTGGTCTGCAGACTGCTCATGGCCTGTGGGCACATGAAAGGTTTTGAGATGGCCCATGAAAATGCAGAGTATTTGCTCCTCCATATTTTTCATTGGCCACCCAAAATATTTTGGCTGGCTGCAGGTTGATGGATTTAATGATTACAGGAACACTGAATACAATAAAAAACTAATGCTCTGGATTCCAAATATGATTTAATATTCATGTGCGTATATATGTATATATATACATACATACATATAAATATATACATAAAATATATAATTATTTATAATACACACATATACATATATATATATATATACAAACATATGTGTGTGTGTTTGTGTACGTATGACTCAATATAAAACTACGAACCTGGAAGCTGCTGGGAGATCAGATCAACCAGCTGCTATTTTGATGGCCATATGTCTCTTACCTTTTTCTAAAGTAGTCTCACAAATTATACAAAGTCTTGCAAGGAGAAGTATATGATATACTGCACTTTATCTAGAAGATGAAGGCGAATTTTTTACCCTATCAAGTAAAATAGAAAAACACAAATCAAACACCAATCGGTTAAAGGATAATCTCTTATGAAATGGCTGCCCTGCTGCGCCAGTAGTATGTGGACATTTCCAAGAGAGGGTTGCTAAGTGATGACATCACTGCTCTTCCAGTAGAATGTTGACATTTTAAAGAAATGATTGTTGATTGTGGATACCACAAAGATCAATGGTCAGAAACCTGCAGTGAATTCAACTCAATTCAATTTAACAAACATATATATTAATTGCCTAGTATGTGACTAGGAATACTGAACAAAATAAAAAACTAATGCTCTGGATTCCAAATATGATTTAATATTCATGTGTGTATATATGTATATATATACATACATACATATAAATATATACATACACATATATAATTATTTATAATATACACATATACATATATATATATGTATATGTGTGTGTGTGTGTGTATGTATGACTTACTATAAAACTAAGAACCTAGAAGCTCCTGGGAGATCAGAACAACCAGCTGCTATTTTGATGGCTATTTGTCTCTTACTTTTTTCCAAACTAATCTCACAAATTATATGAAGACTAGCAAGTAGAAGTATATGATGTACTGCACTTTATCTAGAAGATGAAGGCAAATTGTTTACCCTATCCAGTAAAAGTGCAAATCCAACAACAATCAGTTGACAGATC
>NW_020942316.1:2793-3078 GCF_900497805.2 Vombatus ursinus
ATCTAGAAGATGAAGGCCAATTTTTTGCCCTATCCAGTAAAAGTGCATATCCAACAACAATCAGTTGAAGGATGCTCTCTCATTAAATGGCTGCCCTGCTGTGCCAGTAGGATGTTGACATTTCCAAGAGAGGCTTGCTAAGTGATGACATCACTGCTCTTCCAGCAGAATGTTGACATTTTAAAGAAATGGTTGTTGAGTGTGGATACCACAAAGGTCAATGGTCAGAAAATTGCAGTGACTTCAATTCAATTCAATTTAACGAACATATATATTAATTGCCTA
>NW_020942316.1:3088-3642 GCF_900497805.2 Vombatus ursinus
ATACTACACTTTATCTAGAAGATGAAGGCCAATTTTGTACCCTATCAAGTAAAATAGGAAAACGCAAATCCAACACCAATCTGTGAAAGGATCCTCTCTTGTGAAATGGCTGCGCTGCTGTGCCAGTAGGATGATGACATTTCCAAGAGAGGCTTGCTAAGTGATGACATCACTCCTCTTCCAGTAGAATGTTGACATTTTGAAGAAATGGTTGTTGAGTGTGGATACCACAAAGATCAACGGTCAGAAACCTGCAGTGATTTCAACTCAATTCAATTGAACAAACATATATATTAATTGCCTAGTATGTGACTAGGAATACTGAATACAATAAAAACTAATGCTCTGGATTCCAAATATGATTTAATATTCATGTGTGTATATATGTATATATGTATGCATACACACATATAAATATATACATACACATATATAATTATACTACACACATAATATATATATATATATATATATATATACACATATGTGTGTGTGTGTGTGTATGTTTGACTCACTATAAAACTACAAACCTGGAAGGTGCTGGGAGATCAGAT
>NW_020942317.1:0-298 GCF_900497805.2 Vombatus ursinus
GCTGATTTTTTTTCTTCTCTAAAAACAAACACTATTTGTCATATAAGGTAGGGACAGATACACGGGGTTTTATAGTGATGTAAGAAAACAGCAATAAAAAAATACTGAAAAAAATACAAATTCATTCTCATAGGATAAAGACTGTCCATGAATAAAACTTAATGACAGGTGGTTTTGCATGATGGAGAGACAGATAACCTTAAATTCAGGCAGACTTGAGTTCATATCCTAACTCTGACATACTGACTCAGTGACCTGGGATAGGTAGCTTAACCTCTCTATGCCCCAGGCAACTCTG
>NW_020942317.1:398-2852 GCF_900497805.2 Vombatus ursinus
AGAAGGTATTGACCTACATGGTTTGTGGTTTCCTGTTACCTCTAAAAGGAAATCTCAGGTCTGAAATGAACAGGCCAAAGATTTGAAAGAATATAGTTTTTAATTATGAAGTACATTAACATTTATAATCTATGCCTCTAACTTTGCCTCTCCCCCTCTCCACTAAGCCAAACTAAAATAAAAACTCTCCTTAAAAACATGGATAGTTCAGAAATCTAATCCCCCCATTAATCATATCTGGAAATGTATGTCTCTTTCTGCATTTAATTTAATCGCATTTCTCATGAGAGATGAGTGCCATCATTCAACCTCAGTCTTACAGACTTTCAGACTGGTGGTTTACTTTAATCACTGTTCTAACACCATATAAATGAGAGCTATTATTATTATCATTGGTGCTGTTGCTACTTATTACTGCTGCTGCTGCTGCTGCTGCAGCTGCAGCTGCTTCTACTTACCTGCCAGTGGGTCTAATTGAAATAAGCCCTTCCTGCAAATACAAAGTTAGTCTAGAAAAAAACAGCCTCCTTTCAGGGGCTTGTTCTGACTAGATCTGAATCTGCCTCTCAGACCGTTGTTGAGGAGAGTACCACAATCTTTTCTCAACACAGAATTTCTCAATGCTGGGAAAATCCTTCTACTTCCTTACAAAAGTTAAAGAAAAGGGCTGAGGAAGAGAGAAATTGCTGTCTACTAGTCGAATTAGATCTTTCAAACTCAACATGTTCACATAAAAGATTTACAAGAAAACATTTTTCCCCTGAAATTCTTCCTTCCTCTAACTTCCCAATCACTGATCACAGTAACACCTTTCCAACCACCCTGATCTACACCCAGGAAGACCTCACCTGGTAAAGGAGCTTACAGCTTATCTTACCCAGAACCAATGCTCCACCTCATTTCCTAGTCACCAGCTAGAAACTATTCCCTACTGTCAGTTATTCAATTTTCCCTGAGTTCTTGGTCTTTTCCCTCACTAGAATAGAAGCTTACTTGGGGCAGTGACTGCTTTTTCTTACTTGTATTTTTGAACTCAGCACCTTAGCACAGTACCTGGTTCATAATAAGCACTCAATACATGCTGTGACTCTGTAATCTATTTACCTGTCTGTCTACCTACACAGCTACCTGTCTATCTATCTGTCTATTTATTCAAGTGTGTCATGATGAGTGTTTAAAAGACAGTTCTCTGAAAAATATATACACAATAAGTTTATTTTACATTATTAATATCTTCTCCATCACTTCTATAAATGTAATTCATGAAATAAATCAAGCTCAGATTTGCAGTATTTAGCAAATTTTAAAGTATAATTGTTCAAACTGAAAATTTAACAACTGGCTCATGTATCTATCTGTCTCTCAGTTAATCTATATACCTATGATTACACATGTAATTACCATTGGGGCAAATTGTGCAGTATTTCTGTGACATGTAGTATCTAAAAGGTATGTTGAAAGATCCTGAAAGGTTTATGACAGAAAATAATTTTCCACCCCCTATGATCTCTATATCATCTATCTGTCTATCCCATGGCCTTCAAGCTTCCTCAGCTCTCAAATCCAATCATGTAGTTTGGTAATAACTACATGAACAATACCTCAGACCTGCATTCTTATCTCTCTAGTCACATAACCTCATCTCTTCTCGTCTATTACAATGGTCTCCTAAGTGGTCTCCCCACCTCAAGTCATTCCCCTCTCCACACCATCCTCCATTCAGCTGTTGAAGGGATATTCTTGCTGTGTGGTTCTGATTATGAGAATCCCACATTCAGAAAGTTACATTGGCTCACTGGTACATTAAGTATCAAATTGTGTTTTATTACCATATGTAAACACCTAAAACCTAACTCTTTGATTTAATCTTATATTATTCTACTCTGTATACTCTGAGACCCAGGCATATCTACCTTGTTGCTGTTCCTCACACAGGACATTCCATTTCCCTTCTTTAAGTTTTTACAAAGGCTGGTCCTCTTGTCTGACATTCAGTCTCTCCACTTCTCTACCTCTTCCAATCCCTCGGTTTCCTTTGCAGCTCAGCTAATGTGGCACCTCATCCTACTTAAGGACATACCTAACTGTCACCTCCCACTACCAAAGTTAGAGACCTTTCCATTTTCCCCAATTTATATTTTCTTTATTATGTTACACATAATCATATACATACATGTTGTCTCCACCAACAGGATTTAAGCTCCTGGAAGGCAGAGGCTACTGAATTATCATCTTCATAGCCCCAGAACTTAGTCTTTGGCCTCACACCTAATAGGTGCTTTAGAAATACTTGTTGACCCTATCCTGGTCATTTAGAAAAATAGGACAGGCTTTCTCTGACATCTGCTGGCAGAAAAGAAAACTGCAACATATGAAAAAGTTTAAGCCAGAAAATAATTCCTGGAAAGATGAAACTTATGTCCATCTCACATTTGAATCCTAGTATTACATTCT
>NW_020942318.1:0-2833 GCF_900497805.2 Vombatus ursinus
TTTCTTTATATATATGCATATTATTTTTTTTAGAAAGAAAGACTGTTTTCAAATATTTTTTACCAGAATACCATTGGAGTGGGAATTGACCAGTGTTAAAGGCTATGAAAACAGATACACGCACACACACACACACCAAAAAAAAAAAAACCTTGAAGTATACAAATCTAAAATGTACTTGAAAGCTACTGTTATAATCACTGTATTAAGTAACAGAGCTGGAATTCAAATGTGACTCCTCTAACTCCAGTCAATCAGTGTGCATTTCTTAATCACCTACTCTGTGCCAAACACTGCACTAATCCCTGGGGATACAAAGAAAGGCAAAAGATAGGCCATGCATTGTACAGGGGGACGTGATGGTAAGAAAACAAAACAAACAAAACAAACAGACAAAAAAAAAACCTCAGTACCACCCAGATACATAAAGTATGAACCCGACATACTCCTCAGTAGGAAGGCGCTAGAATTAAGGGGGAAAGGGAAATGCTGCCTGTATAAGGTGGTGTTTTGGTGCTACTTGGTGGAATCCAGGGAAGCCTGGAGGCAGAGATGAGGCAGCTCAGGATCCCAGGCATGGAGGACAACCGGAGAAAATGGGCAGGGGTGAGAGATGGAGTTTCTTGTTCATGAAACAGCAAAGAGGCCAATGTTATGGAATCACATATTGCTGGGAGTGGGGGATGAGGACAAGGGCTTTAAGGTTTAAGAAGATTGCAAAGGGAGGGGCAGTTAGGTGGCGCAATGGATAGAGCATTGGCCCTGGAGTAGGGAAGACCTGAGTTCAAATCCGGCCTCAAACACATACTATTTCCTAGTTGTGTGACTCACACAGGCATTTGTTTCGGTGTTCTTCCCACTGAACTATGTTCTCAGTCTTCCCAAGCCTTCTGCCTACCCCAGGGCATTCCTTTCTGAACAGAGCTGTCACTTTCCATTTTTAACTGCCAACCTTTAAAATATGTCCTCTTTCTCTCTCAATTCCCTCTCCATCCAGTCATTACAATCAGCCCCTAATAGAGGTCACAGTTTTACAAAGACTCTCTATTCCCCCCTCCTCCCAATTATCCAGATGAGGAAACAGACCAAGGGAAGTAGAATAACGTGCCCAATTAAAGACCCTACAGCCAGAAGGAACAGCCCAGGCCACCAAGGCCAAAGCTCTAAGTATAAAGTGGAAGATACTGAAGCCACAAACAGTGTCTGAGGCAGGATTTGACCACAGGTGTTTGTGCCTCTGATGCTTAGCGATTATGTTCTTTTCTTCTGAACTTTGAAGTCTGAAACCTAAGGGATTAGTCTATTTGACAATTCACTTTGCCTCCCTGGGCCCCAGTTTCCTCCTCTGGATAACTAATGGATATTATTATTTTTTTTTGTTTGTCAGACCAAAGATATGAAAGCACATGGGTGTTTTTTTATTTCATAAGTGGTTAGTTTTTGTTATTCTGATCTCAACAAATACCAGTGAATATGAGCATTTCCATATACAGAGAAGAATAGAAAGGGAGTATTCTACATGAAACCATGAATCCATTACATACAGTTTGAGATTTAAGTATGTCATGTATTCAGCACATTAGTTCCAAAGTTGTCCTGCTTGTCTGCATCTCATGCTGAATCTTCTGCTGTTCCATTCTGTGTATTTTTATAAATGCTTCATTAATACTCTTTTCTTTTTTTTTAAATCACTATCATTACCCTCCCTCTCTCTACTAATTCTCTCCCTGGTCAACCTCCTCTCAAAATGTAGAAACCTCCCTTGTAAGCAATGAGCATAGTCAAGCCAAATAAATCTCCATGTTGCTCATGCCCAGAAAAGTATGTTTCATCCTACCCCTCTTGTGCATTACTTCTCTGTCAAGATGTGGGAAGCATATTTCATTAACAATCCTCTAAAGTCACGTTTGGTCATTGCATTGGGGTTCATAAGTCTTGCAAAGTCTTTTTCCTTTATATTATTATAGTCATTGTGTAAATTTTTTCTTCTGGTTTTGCTCCCTTCTTCTCTATCAGTCTATATAAGTCTTCCCAGGCTGGAAGCACTTTGTAACTGAATGCTGTGCTGATGGGGGTAGTAAGGTGGCATAGTGGATAGAGCACTGGCCCTTGAGTCTAGAGGACCTGAGTTCAAATCCAGCCTCACAACCTGTGTGACCCTGGGCAAGTCACCCAACCCCGATTGCCTCAGGCTTCCTTTTGGTGTTACTCCTTAGAGCAAGAACTGTCTATCTTTTTCTTATTTGTATCCTCAGGGCTTAGCGCAAGGCCTGGCACATAGTTGTTGCTGTTCAGCCATTTTTCAGTCATGTCTAACTCTTTGTGATCCTGTTGAGCTCTAGGGATTTAGGAATGCTGGGACCCCGAAATCACAGCACATGAATCCTGCTCAAAAGAATTTGACCCATCTTCTTTCAGCCAAAGACAAGGCAATAGCTTGAGATGCAGTGGATGACCTTGACGTCTGTCATGTCTAACCAAGCTCTAAGCACTCTACAATGCCTGCTTCAGATGCTTTCATGGCCATTGGAACCAACTGTTCTCATCTGCCTATTCCAAAAGGGGAATTCATCATATGCTTATGGTAGATACCCCCCTAACTCACTGACAGGTTTGAGATACCCTCAGTTACCCTCAACCTGGTTTAGCCCATCTGCCAAAATGGTTTACCACAGTGTGGCCACCGTGTATGCTACAGCTTCTTGGAGCCACAAGTGAGAGGTAGATGGATCAGATAGACACCAGAGGTGGGAAGCAGCCCTGAAAAGGGCTTGGCAGCCCTCATGCCAGAGGTACTGGTCTTTCCTGAACACATCCTACACCCCTTATGTCA
>NW_020942319.1:0-6433 GCF_900497805.2 Vombatus ursinus
TATATGAACACAATTACAAAACACTTTTCACACAAAGTCAGATGTAAGCAATTGGAAAATTATTGGATGCTCATGGGTAGGCTGAGCCAATATAATAAAGATGACAATTGTATGCAAATTAATTTTCTAATTCAGGCCACACCAATCAAACTACCAAAAAATTATGTCCTACAGCCAGAAGAAATCATAACAAAATTAATTTGGAAGAACAAAAGGTCAAGAATGTAAAGGGAATAAATGAAAACAAATGTGAAGGAAATTGGCCTAGCTGTATCAAAACTAAAAATATTATATAAAGAGGCAATCATCAAAACTATTTGGTACTGGTTAAGAAATAGATTGATGGATCATTAGAATAGGTTAGTTACACAAGACACAGTAGAAAATGACTATAGTAATCTACTGTTAAAGCCAAAGACTGCAGCTTTGTGGATAAGAATTCACTATTTGCCAAAAAGTGCTGGGAAAATTTAAAAAGGGTATGGCAGAAACTAAGGATGCAAAGATAAGGTCAAAATGGGTAGATGATTTAGACCTAAAGGATGATAACATAAGCAAATAAGGAGAGCAAGGAATGGTTTACCTGTCAGATTTATGGAGAAGAGAAGAATTTATGACCAAAGGAGAGAAAGGGAGAAATGGGGGTGGGGAGGGAGAGGGAGGTAGAGAGAGAGAGAGAGAGCAAGAGAGAGTGAGCACATTAGTAGGTGAAAATGGATAATTTTATTTATCTCAAATTAAAAAGGGTTTGCAGAAACAAAACCCAGGCAATCAAGATTAAAAAGAAAGCAGAAAGCTGGGAAACAATTTTTACAGCGAGTGTTTCTGATAAAGTCCTCATTTCTAAAATATACAGAATTCAAAATTTTAAAAAGAAATGTTAAAATTGTTTTTACATGTAATTGGGGAAATATATATAATACTAAGTGAATAAGTGGACCATTCTGCAGACCCTTTACCTAATATGAATTTGCTCACCAATGTGGAAAAGGGCAGAGGGGAGACAGGAAAGAGCTGTGCCCTCACGGAGTTGGGGCTGGCATGTGATTCAAGGACTTGGACAGGAAGGTGATGGGCACAGAGAAGCAAGTGCAGGAGGAGAAACACATGGCTGGTGGGACCAGCCACTTGAGGGCCTGGCTGGAACTGAAAGGAAGAACATGCTGTCAGGCAGACACTTGGCAGCAGGACAGGGAAACATTCAGGAGAGGCCAGACACTTGGTCCCCCAACACGGAGGGACAAAATACCAGAAAGCAGGAACCAAACTCTCGGGCGGGTGAGCAGACTGAAACCAAGGTCTCCTCTCTCAGCACTGGAGGTCTCAGGCCAAGCCCTGATCCAGCAGTGGTGGTGGCTGGCTCTCTGCAGGTGGTGTTCTGCTTTCATTTGGAGGACTTTGTAAAGGCTTTCTGGGAGGTTGGGGGTAGGAGGGGACAGAGTGCCAAGCCGAGGGACAGGAGCAGAAAGAGATCCCATTACTCTATGGTAAAGATGACATGGGTGGTTTTCTGGGAATGCAGATTTCTTATAGAATTCCTTACATAAAGTCCAATTTGCATAATGTGAATTTACATAAAGCAACATCTGTCTGCACTCCTTTCTATTCCCATTCAGTTTTCTCCAGAGGACTTTCATATCTAAGTTCTCTAAGATTCTCTTCTCCTTTCTAATCCATTTTGCTACCTGCCTCCATTTGATTGAGTTCATCCCATTCACACAGTTATGATTAGTAACTATACATTTCCCTTCATCATATTTTCTTCTGTTTCTCCTTCTCTCTTTCTTTTTATTCTGCCCTTCCTCTAATGTCTGTTTTGCATATGGATACTGCCTTCTTTTATCTGTCCACCCTTTTGTCATGACTTTTTCTTTCTCTTATTCCCTTCTCCTACTTACCTGTAGGGTAAATAGATTTTTATGACCAATTGAGTAAATATTTATTTTCCTTTTCCTGACTCGTTCAGATGGGAGTGAGGTCCAAGCTTTGGCTGCCCACCAGGCCCCACCCCCTGGCATTTTTTGCTCCAATGTAAAAGCTCTCCCTTGCATGCCTATTTTATGTGAGATCATTTCCCCCATTCTTTCTCTCTCTTCTACCTTCTCCCAGGGCATCCATATTTCTCCCCTCTCCATTTGTTTTACATTATCCCCACCTACTTGGCTCACTCCCATACCTTCTTTCTAGGAAGAATCCTTCTACCTACCTGAATAATGACAAAATTGGTAGAAGACACACATATCATCTTCCCTTATAGAAAAGTACACAGGTGAACCTTGAGTAGCCTGTGTTTTTTTCATATTTACCTTTTGCTACTTCTTTTGAGTCTTATATTTGAACATCACATCTTCTCTTCAGCTCTGGTCTTTTCATCAGGGAGCAAGCCCATAGTAAGCAGAAAGTTATCAGAGCATTTATCTTCAGTCCTGAATGTCTTGTCTGCTGAGTGTTCTGAGGCTAGATGTGCTTCCACAGAGAGCAAGTCTGTAGTACATGGAACGTTCCCAGAGAAAGTGTCTCCTGCCACAAGTATCTTTTCCTCTGAGTGTCCTGAGAGTAGATGTGTTTCCACAAAGAGTAATCCTGTAGTAAGTAGAATGTTCTCAGAGAGTGTGTCTTCAGCCCCAAATGTCTTGTCCGCTGAGTGTTTTAAGGTTAGATGTGCTTCCTCAGAGAGTAAGCCTGTAGTAACTGGAATGTTCCCAGAGAAAGTGTCTCCTGCCACAAGTATCTTACCCTCTGAGTGTTCTCAGAGTGTGTGTCTCCACCTATAAGTATTTCATCCACTGAGTATTCTAAAGCTAGATGTGCTTCCACAGAGAGCAAGCCTGTAGTAACTGGAATGTCCCCAGAAAGAGTGTCTCCTGCTACAATTATCTTTTCCTCTGTGTACTATACAGTTGTGTTGACTGTTTTTCCCTCCTAAAACAAAAAAATACTATTTGTCACATGGCATGGCTCTCAAAGAGGAGGAGAGGGGGCTATACATGGGATACCATGAGGTAAGAAACAGGAAACATCAATGAAAAAATTTTAAATGACATCAAGAATCTAAGGGGCATTAATGGGGAGCTTAGAAGGAGGTATGAAAGGGGTTTTGGACATGCAGAGTGATTCCTTCCACCACTGTAAGCTTCAGCATCAAGCTTGCTTGAGACCTCCAGCACTAAGAGAGGAAGCTTTTGGCTGCTCTTTCCATTTATCTGTGTGTCTGGCATGCGTCTGTCTACCTTCTGGCCATTTATACTTGGGTACTGTGGTTCTTTCTTCGGTCCATGTGTTGCCTCTCTTCTCCATTCTGTGGCCATGTCCGGCCCCCAAGTGTCTGTCCCCTGCCTGTTCTTCCTCTCAATTATGATCAGGCCATCACGTGGCTGGCCCCAACACCCATGTGATGCTCATCCTCCTCTAGCTTCTCTATCCCTGGCCACTGTATGTCCCTGACCTGTCTCTGGACCCCTTTCATTCACAGGCTCATGACTCCCTTCTTGCCTTCCTGCCTCCCTCCCTCCCTTGTAGCCAGGTCCATGGGCAAATTCACATTACTTCAAAATCCTTCTACTTAGAGGTTTGCCCAGTGGTCCACTTATCCAAAATGAGAACTGTCTGTAGTTGGTTAAAAAAAAAACCAGATGGCATAAGTGAAAAGTAGTTTGGTAGGAATTTGATAGGAGATCTACACCTCACTCTATGGTTGAAATTAAAATGTAAAGGAATACATGAATTAGATGTGATCATTAAAATAATAATGTGATAAGTGATGAAAAGTATAAATGAGAGACATCTGTAAGAGATGTAATTATAATCACTAATATTTACTCTAGCTTAGAGCTTCAACTAATTTATTTATTCATTCAATAGCTATAGATTAAGCTCCTGCCATGTGTTGGGCACAGAAAAAGACATGTGGCCTAATTAAGCAATCAACAAGCATTACTTAAGTACCTCCTGCATAACAGGCAGTGTGCTAGGTTCTGGAGATGCAAACACTATTAAGGACATAGTTCCAAACCACTAGAAGCTTATGTTCCAATGACACAGAAAATACAGAAAAGTATATAAAGAATAAAATTATATAGAAAATAACTCCAGGCCCAGTGTTCTACTGAACCCACTAGATGGAGGGATTCAGAGATCCCAGAAGGCTGTTGCCAAGCCACTGTCTAGGAGGCTGCCTTGAGGCCAGGGAAGGACAAGAAAAGAGCTCCTTCTAAGTACATGGAAGTTCTGCAAGTGCTCAGTCCCTTCTAAATTCACCACTCACCCTGAGGAAAAACTCCAATTGTCCTACCTGAGTTAGGAACTCCCGGAGCAGCTTCATGTATGGTGAGTGCAAGGGTCTGGGAGCAGAACCTATCATCCCACAGAGAATGTAATGTAATGTAAACAGCAAGAGAAGCTTCAAGTATCCCATGAGAAAGCTTGTACATGACCAGAGGTCATCCCTGGCTTTTCACCTTCTTTGTTCTCTTTCTGCTTAATACCTGGCCTGGCCCTGTTGTGGTATGGGGATCCAACACTCCGTCCCGTTGCCACCATAGGGCTGTTCTCATGAGTAAATTCCCTTAGACAACACAATTTGCTCCAGTAAGGTTAATTGATGTATATAATCCATGCTGATGTGGCCTGCTTCTTTCTTTGGAATCAAATACCTTCCCATTATGGAGGACCATAATGACTGACATCCCTTGGATGGTGTGTGTCCTAACAAGTTTGTTTCCTCTAAAATGGAGACAGGAGAGCCTCAGGGAAACCTCCTCAGCATCAAGTTTAATTAGCCTAGCCTGGCACCAAAATGGTAGAAAGAGGTTAATGGACTTACCCAGTGTCACTCAACTCATAAGTATCAGAGTCAAGATCTGAACTCAGGTCTTCCTGACTGAAGATAGAGCTACAGTTTAGATTATGATGCAGTCAGACCCCATCACAGGGCACTCGGGACCTATGAGGCTTTAGCTCCTACTTTCCCTGACCCCAACACATGTATACATATACATACACACACACACACACACAAACACACACACACACACACACGCACGTACTTTTCTCTCATCTCTCTCATTCTCTTTCTCTATTTATTTATCTCTCTCATTAGAAAAAACTACTAACCTGGAAAATAGATACAGGAGAGATAATTTCAGAATTATTGGACTAACTACCTCAAAGCCATGATCAAAAAGAATCTCGACAGCATCTTTTAAGAAAGTATCAAGGAAAACTGCCCTGATATCCTCCAACCAGGGGATGAAATAGACATTGAAAGAATCCACTGATCACCTCCAGAAAGATCCCAAAATGAAAACTCCCAGAAATATTAGAACCAAAGTACAGAAGTCTGAGGTCAAGGAGAAAATCGTGCAAGCAACCCAAAAGAAAAAATTCAAATACTGAGGAGCCACAGTCAGGATTACACAAGATTTCGCAGTTTCTACCTTAAAAGATCAGAGGGTTTGGAATATGATATTCCAGAAGATAAAGGAGCTTAGATTACAACTAAGAATCAACTACCCAGTAAAACTGAACATAATCTCTAAGGGGGGAAAATGGACATTCAGTGAAGTAGGGCACATTTAAACCTTCCTGTTGCAAAGACCAGAGTTTAATAGGAAATTCGATTTGAAAATATAAGACTCAACATGAAACTTGTTATTGCATTTGGATTTCTAGTTGAAGCAATTCTGCCAAGTCTTATGTTTGCCTTTCCAAAGAGAATCCATGAACTATTAGAGGCAGCTGGTGACACAGTGAATAAAGTACAGAGCCTGAAGGCAGGAAAAATTAAGTTAAAATCTGATTTCATATATTTACTTGCTGTGCAACCCTGGGCAAGTCATGTAATTACTTTCTGCCTCAATTTCTGAACATGTAAAATATGGATGATAATAGCACCTACCCCTCAGGGATACTGTGAGGATCAATGGCATTTTTTAAAATCATTTAGCATAGTGTCTGGCAGATAGTACACACTATATTTATGCTTATTCCCTTCTGTATCCTTCCATTTAACTGCAACTTCCCTTTGTCTTCTGATTTTGTGTGTCATGAAAATATCAATATCAACAAGTTTACTTCTTCAAATAGTTTAACAATCATGGATTAATAATTGGCATTCAAAATATTACTAGAACAATAAAAACTCATTTTACAAATAAGAAATTTGAGGCTTAGAGCTGTTAAGTGATGTGATCATGTAAATAGAGGTAATAAGTATTTAGTTCAGTACACTATGCATGCACTACACTATGGTATTTCCCCACCTGCCAATAATGATTGACTCTGTACCCAGAGAAGCAGCATGGTTTAGCAGGGTTAAAGGAGAAGCTAAATTAAGAGTTCAACAGCAATTCCTTATTTCTGAAATCACTATAATGCTCAGGATTAAGCAAACAATAGGTAAATCAAAGAAAAGACCTTAGAAGTCATCTAGTCC
>NW_020942320.1:0-5644 GCF_900497805.2 Vombatus ursinus
AAATTTCTCCTCTCTCAGTGCTGGAGGTCTCAAGCCAAGCCCTGATCGTGAGGCTGCAGAGGTGGAAGGAATCACTCTGCCCGTCCAAAACCCCTTCCTTTCCCCTTCCCACTTCTCCATGAATACCCTTTATAGACACTTGACTTCATTAAAAAAGATTTGATTGATGTTTTCTGTATCTTACATGATGGTATCCCATGTATCCCTCTCTCTCCCTCTCCTCCCTGAGAGCCATGCCATGTGACAAGTGGTATTTTTTGTTTTAGGAAGCAAAAGCAGCCAACACAACTAAAATACTATACAGAGTTAAAGATACTTGTGGCAGGAGACAGTCTCTCTGAGAACATTCCAGTTACTGCAGGATCACTCTCTGTTGAAGCACATCTAACATCAGAACACTCAGTGGATGAAATACTTACAGGTGGAGACACACACGCTCTGAGAAGACTCAGAGGAAAAGATACTTGTGGCAGGAGACACTCTCTCTGGGAACATTCCAGTGTAAGAAAGAAGCTGGAGAGCCTCTCTGGGCAAAGAAACCTATCTTTAGGAGAAACTTAGGTGGGGTCTATAGTCTGCCCAGTGCGGTCTGAGACCCCACCTTTGTTTCTCTTAATAAAGTTTGGTTTCTTTGCCCAGAGAGGCTGTCCAGTCTCTTTCTCACCCTGGGTACTACAGGCTTGCTCTCTGGGGAAACGCATCTACCATCAAAATACTCAGAGGAAAAGACCAGCGCTGAAGACAAAATAAGACTTTGAAATACAAGCCTCTAAAGAAGCATTGAAAGGTAAATATGAAAGAGAAATCAGAAGCAACTCAATGAGGTAAAATTGTGTACTTTCCTATAAGGGAAGAGGATACACATATCTTCTCAAAATGTTATCATTATTAGAGCAGGTAGAGGGATTCTACATAGAAAGAAGGTTTTGGAGTGAGCCCCTTAGGTTGGGATGATGGAAAATAAATGGATAGGCAACAAATATGAATGCCCTGGGAGAAGGCAGAAAGGAGAGAAAGAAAGAATGGGGGCAATAATCTCACATAAAATAGGTGTGCAAAAACACCTGGAGTAGAAGATTGTAGGGGGGAGGGGAGTGACCAATGCTTGAACCTCAGTCACATCTAAATTGGTTTAATAGGGGAAAATATTTATATCTATATATTTATGTCTGTCCCTGTATATACTTACTCAGTTGGTCATAAATATCTATGTTACCCTAGAGATAAGTAAGAGAATGGGAAAAGAGACTGAAAAAGTCGTGATAAAAGACTATAGTTGTCATATGCAAAACAGAAATTAGAGGAGAGACAGGATAAAAAGAGGGAGAGAAGGAGAAACAGAAGAAGATAGGATGGAGGGAAATGCATAGTTAGTAATCCTAACTGTGTGAATGGGAATCAGGTAACAAAATGGATTAGAAACCAGCATCCAGAAATATGTATGTTTGTTTGTTTGTTTGTTTGTTTGTTTGTTTGTTTTGCAAGAAACACATTTGAAACAAAGAGAGAACTACAGAGTGAAAAAGGGGTTTGGAGCAGAAACTGTTATACTTCAGCTGAAGTAAAAAATGGAGGGGTAGCAATCATGATCTCAGACAAAGCAAAAAGCAGAAATAGCCCTGTTAAAAGGGGCAAGCAGGGAAACTACCTCTTGTTCAAAGGAATGACAGACAATGAAGTAATATCAAAAGTAAACATGTATTTGGGAAATGGCATAGGATTCAAATTCTTAACGGAAAAATTAAACGAATTACAGGAAGAAAAAGACAGGAAAACTGTAGTAGTATCACCTCAGCTTTTTCCTCTGAGAGCTAGATAAACCCAATCATAAAATTAATAAGAAAGAAGTTAAGAAAAGTAAGAGAATTTTAGAAAACTTAGCTATTAAAGACCTCTCAAAAAAACTGAATGGGAATAGAAAGGAGTACAAACAGATGGTGCTTTATGTAAATTCACATTATGCAAATTGGACTTTATGGAAGGAATTCTATAAGAAATCTGCATTCCAAGAAAACACCTCTGTCAACTTTATCATATTGTACTGAGACCTCTTTCTG
This sequence comes from Vombatus ursinus, assembly GCF_900497805.2. NCBI lineage: Eukaryota > Metazoa > Chordata > Mammalia > Diprotodontia > Vombatidae > Vombatus > Vombatus ursinus. The sequence goes on from NW_020942320.1 coordinate 2,058, forward strand.
CTCCTGTCCCTCAAGTTGGCGCTCTGTGTTCTCCTACCACCACCATTGCCCCCCTAATGGAAAAGTTAAAAAAATATCCTCCAAGTGAAAGCAAAAGAACAGACCTGCAGAGAGACGGCCACCACCACTGCTGGATCAGGGCTTGGCTTGAGACCTCCAGTGCTGAGAGAGCAGACCTTCATTTTAGTCTGCCCACCCGCCCAAGAGCTTGGTCCCTGTGTTTTGGTATTTTGTCCATCCACATTAGGTTACTGTGTGTCTGTCCCTGGTCCCCAGCACATGTGGCCTGTCCTCTCCTGATTGTTTCCATGTACGGCCCTCATGTATCTGACTGCCAGGGTATTCTTCCTTTCAGTTCCAGCCAAGCCCTCGTGTGGCAGGCCCCACTAGCCATGTGTTCCTCCTTTTCTCTTGCTTCTCTGTGGCCAACCCCCACGTGTCCTTGAACCATGTCCTGGCCCCTCCTCCAGGGGGGTGCGGTACCCTTCCTGCCTCCCTCCTGCCCTTTTCCATATCCATGGAGTAAATTCATGTTATGTAAAGGGTCTGTGGAATGGTCCGCTTATGTTGTTGTTATTATTATTTAGTGTTTATTTAGTATTTTATTTTTTCCCAATTACATGTAAAAACACTTTTTAACACTCATTTTAAAAATTTTGAGTTCCAAGTCCTCTCCCTTCCTCCCTCTCACCCCCCCGCATTGAGCAGGCAAGCTATTTGATATAGCTTATAAATGTTTAGTCATACCAAACATATTTCTTTATTAGTCATGTTGTAAAAGAAAACATAGACCAAAAACAAAAAAACCCTCAAGAAAAATAAAGTTAAATAGTTTGCTTTCATCTTTATTCAGACACCATCATTTCTTTCTCTGGGTATCATCACAAGTCTTCAGAGTTGTCTTGAATCTTTATATTGCTGAAAATAGCTAAGTCGTTCACAGCTGATCAACTTATAATATTGCTGTTACTGTGTACAGGTTCTCCTGGTTCTACTCACTTGGCTTTCCATTGGTTCATGTAAATCTTCCTAGGATTTTCTGAGACCATCCTGATCATCATTTCTTATAGAGTTTTAGCATTCCATCACAATTATGTACCACAACTTATTCAACCATTCCCCAGTTGATGCACATCCTTTTAATTTCCAATTCTTTGCCACAAGAAAAAAGCTGCTATAGTTTTGTATGTATAAGTTGTTTCTTTTTGTTTTGTTTTGTTTCTTTCCGGATATAGAACTAATGGTGGTATTGCTAGGTCATAGGGTATGCATAGTTCCAAATTGCTATACAGAATGGTTGAAGCTGTTCACAACTCCACCAATAGTGCAATAGTGTCTCATTTTTCCCACATCCCGTCCAGCATTTCTCATTACCTTTTCTATCCTATTAGCTAATACCTGTGAGGTAGTAGTACCTTAGAATTGTTTTAATTTGCATTTCTCTAATCCATAGTGATTTAGAGCATTTTTTTCATATGGCTATAGATAGCTTTGATTACTTCGTCTGAAAACTGACCGATTGGTCATATCTTTTGATCATTTATCTGGCGGGGAATGGCTCTTATTTCTATAAATTTGATTCATTTCCCTATATATTTGAAAAATGAGGCTTTATCAGAGGAATTTGACTTCAAGAATTTCTTTTATCAGTTAGGATTGCTAACTGTATTTCTCTCAATCCTGTTTCTCCCCCGCCCCTTGTTTATTCTATTCTCTCTCTCCTTTCACCATGTTCCTCCTTAAAAAGTGTTTTGCTTCTGACAACCACCTTACCCAATCTGTCCTCCCTTCTCTCACACCCCCCCCCCCCGCTTCTCTTCTGCCTTTCCCATCCTACATTTCTGTAGGGGAAGATAGATTTCTGGACCCATTGTGTGTTTGTGTATGCATATGTGTTCTTCACTCTTTGAGCAATTCTGATGACAGTAAGATAAAAGTGTTCCCCGCTACCTCCTCTCTCTTCCCCTCCACTGGAAAATCTCTTTCTTGTCTATTTATGTCAGATAATTTACCCCATTCTACCTTTTCCTTTCCCTTTCTCAGTGCATAATGCCTGGCAGAGAGCAGACACTATAAATGTTAACTATTATTATTAATTCTTTAATTAGATGTGACCAGTATACAATGCCAATGGTGATGAGATGCCTGATTTTCAGTATAAGGTAATTTGGAAATGCATTCAAGAGGACTGAAGTCACCTGATTGGTAGTGGGTTTGTTTCAAGTTTCAAATACATACTAATGTTTCAAATCAGTAAACTTTTGTGTCAGGTATGTCAAGCAACTTTTCATAATTTGGATGTTATGAAAGTAACAATTGAAAGACAGTAGAAGTGGAAAAATTGTTTAAAACCACTTATGTTATTTTATTAGCCCAGCTAACCCTGTCTTATAATGATTTGTAACTGCCATTTGGAGAACTGAATATTTCCATCTTTGCCTCTAGTTAAGAGGAAGTTATAGCTAAAACAATTTGGCTATCACTTATAAAGGTTATAGATTATTAACTAAGTTATTTGGGGTTATTGTTTTAATGTTAAAACCCAAAACTGGTCATTGATTACTGTGTGTGGAAAGGAGAGGATGAGGTAAAAGCCTTATCTGGATTGGTTCTGCCCATTCAGAGCAGTCCTCCTTGGGGTATGAGGGTGTACAACAGCGTTAGTCTGTTCCACCTTGAGGGTGGTGGTTGGTGTTGGTGTCAAAGAGCACAACCCACAGCAGCTCTAAGGGTAGATGGGGTGGAAAACCCTGACTCTCCTCTCTTAATAAGATGGCCAAGGTTGCCTCTGATGTAGGGCTATAGAAGGTGATCAGAAGCCCCATTTGCCAGTTACCATATACTGGGGTCCAAAAGAATAAACAAACCGTGTCAACTCTGGTAGATACTGGTGCAGAATACACGATGCTCTATGGGAACCCTGAAAGACGTCCTGGTAAGTGGGTAGGCATAGAAGGATGCAGGGGATATTCAGTCAGTGCAAAACAAACTAAATTAAGACAGAAAATAGTGGACTTGCCAGAGTATGTGGCAGTTTGGAGGAAGAATATATAATGGGATGAGCAGGCAGGGCCATCAGGATCAGCTCCTTCTCTGGGGTCCCTGTCAATTCCCCTTATTTTGTAAACTTGACAGGTTCCTGGAAATCATCTGTGTGAGCAAGGTAATCAGACCTGGGAAAAGAGCTTGTTTGGGTTATGGAGTTCCTAAACAATAAACTTGGCTTGCTGAGGATTTGCAAGTTTATATATAATATAGCAATGATTTCTAATGATTGGTTTTTACACCAGGACAAATTTAAATTTGAGACAAAAAGAAAACAAGTGAAAGATGTTAAGTGAAATCTCTTATGTTTGTGAGTCCTGGCAAATTTTTGTTTCTTATTGCAACTCCATGGTAGTAAAAATAAGTGTATCTAGCCCTAAGCCGTGATTAGTGAAACTTGCCATTTGAGGTCAAAGCTCTTTGAACTATAACTGATTTTATTTTCAGGTTTGAATTTTGGTATAGTTGTCTGATGAATCGTTGAGTCAGTCATCTACCATTTGAGAGAAATGCCACAAGCTACTCAGAGGGAATGTAATCTT
>NW_020942321.1:0-11493 GCF_900497805.2 Vombatus ursinus
CAAGCTGGGAAAAGTACAGGGAGAAGTACAGAGAAAGAATTTGGTCCCACGCAGCACAGAAATGAAAGAGGAAGTGGGAACCGCCCTGCTCAAGGTCCAGCAAAAAGGGTGGGTTTCAACTCCAGTTACATGGAGGAGGAGGATCCGGGGGAGGGCTCCTGTGTTGCCTTTGCAGCGATGTCCTTGGGGCCTGGCTCGCGTCCCTCCCCGCAACCTCAGCCAGAGAGAATGTTAACACGCAGTTTAAAGGCAGCTATTGAGGAAGGGGAAGATGTTAGCTGGGAGGATTGGGACCAAAAGCCCTCGTTATATCCTGTCCTTGTGGATGATGGGCCTGGGGGGGACGGCGCTCGGCACCACAAACCAGTTCCCTTTAAGCTGTTGAAGGAACTGAAGGATGCCGTCTCGAAATACAGCCCCTCCTCACCCTATGTAAAACATTTGCTGGCTAATGCCACAGCTACTTGGCCGTGGACTCCATTTGATTGGAGAGAAGTCGCTGGCGCAGTTCTCTCCCCAGGTCAAGCAGTAGCACTATCCGCCTTAGTCAAGCGGGAGGCAGAAACTTTGGTAGAAGAGAAGAATGTAGTCAATACAGAGGAAGGTATAGAGATGATCACAGGTACAGGTAGATGGAAGAAGCCAAGAGACCAGATCCTTTACGACCCCCAAGTATTTGCTGCAATACAAGAATGCCACCTATGGGCATTTGGGAAGATAGAAACCCAGGGATCGGAAAGGGAAAAACTAGTGGGACTTAAACACCCGAATGAGAATCCCACTGATTTTGGCAGCAGAGTCCAACTCCTTGTGCAACGCATCCTGGGCCACTCCTCAGGAGAGACTATGTTCGTACCCCAACTGGTGAAGGAAGGCCTAAGACCAGAATATCTCTCGGCCCTCGCAGGCTTAGGCCCTTCTCCTACTTTGGAAGAGCTGGTAGAGAGGCTCTTGGAAACCCCCTCCAAAAACAGGGAATATCAGGCTATGGCTATGGCTATTGCGCAAGGCATCTCACAAGGCATGCAAGGCCAGAGGAATTCCAAGGTTTGTTACAATTGTGGGAAGGCAGGTCACTTTAAAGCCCAGTGTAGACTTGCCAAAAGAAGCCCAAACAGCCAGCCTACATGCTTCTACTGCGGAAAGGCCGGCCACATAGCAAAATACTGTAGACAAAAGGGAACCAACATCGGGTCGGGAAACGGGAAGTGGGGCCCTCCCCGTGGGGGCCCCGGAATGAAGGTTTTCCCTGTCGAGGTGAACCCCGTAAACGGGGCGGGTCCGCAGGTTCCTCCCTCCAACTTCCAGCAGGCATACCAGCAGGAACTCCAACAACTGAGGTCCTAACCTGCTCTGCCCGGCCATTAGTAGGCGGGAAAGGGAAAGAGGATGTTATCAAGCCTTGGACTACAAGTCCAATCGAGATCCCCGCCGCCTCTTGCCCTCGCTTGGTAGTAGGCCCTTCAGGCTATTCCCCTCTCATAACTCACACCCAAGTGCTCCCCCCCGGGGAGGTACCACCATTTATCTTACCAACCCTCATAGTTACCCTGTCCCCTTAACACCGGGACAAGCAGTCGGCAGAGGCATACCCCTTCCCCAGGGGGAGGGGCAATACATCCCTCAAGTCAATTGGTGTTCTGAGGTGGGGTGGCAACGTCCCATGTTAATTATAGAAGTAGAGGGGCGGCCAGTGAGGGGCATGGTAGATACTGGGGCCGACGTGTCAGTTATAGACGTCGCCCAGTGGGACTCATCCTGACCCGTGCAACAATTCTCCACCCCTGTACTTGGTGTGGGTGGCCACCAACAAGCCCAGAAAGCAGAGCACCGCCTATCCTGGTGGTATGAGAATCAGGAAGGTTTTCTCCAACCCCTGCGGATCTCTGGCTTAAGTTCCGCTTTATGGGGAAGAGACTTGTTAGAACAGTTGCACTTATATCTCACAACTCCAGAACATTTGGCAACAAACTACTCGGGGCCACCGCCATGGTGAGCTGTAAAATAAACTGGAAAACCCACTCACCTGTGTGGGTTGAGCAGTGGCCCCTATCGGTAGAGAAGCTCACTGCTCTGCAGGACATTGTTAATGAGCTACTGGCTCAGCAAAGAATAGAACCCACAACCTACAATTCTCCTATATTTGTAATAAAAAAGAAAGCAGGAACTTGGAGAATGCTCATCGATTTGAGGGCGGTGAACAAATGCATGGTCCCCATGGGCCCCCTGCAAACAGGGCTACCTACACCCTCCTTCATCCCAAAGGGATCGTTCATTAAGATCATTGATATCAAAGATTGTTTTTATAGTATTCCCTTACATCTTCAGGATAGAGAGAAATTCGCTTTTACTGTTCCCTCAATTAATTTCCAGAGCCCATCTTTAAGATACCAATTCACGGTCCTACTGCAGGGCATGGCAAACAGTCCAACCATGTGCCAAGCTTTTGTTGCTGCTATATTGCAGCCCTTGCGGAAGAAATACCCCACAGCAATCATCCTCCATTACATGGACGACATCCTTATGGCCACACAAGACCCCAACACCCTTGAGAACCTGACCAAAGATGTTCTAGACGCTTTGCAGTCTCAGGGCCTCCAGGTGGCCCCCCATAAAATCCAGGATGCCGATACCTTTCAATACCTCGGCCATACACTTAATAACAGCTTTATTTCCCGCTGGGCACTGGAGGTAGACCTAAAGAAATGTACTACCCTTAATGACTTCCAAAAATTGATAGGGTCTATACAATGGATGTGATCCACCGTGCCTATCCCTGATTCAGACATGTATCCCCTATATGACATTCTAAAAGGAGACTCCTCGCTCACTTCCCCCCGGCGATGGACCACGGCCGCAAGACAGACCGTAAAGAGTATCTTACAGAGGTGTACCGCCACCATAGTGCAGGTTGACAGGATGGAACCGATTTACGCAGTGGTTCTATCTAACGCCACTTACATCGGTTGCCTGTATCAGAAGCATGGGGTCCTAGAGTGGCTTTATGCCGAAAGGAGCAAAAGGAGTCTCCCTGACAAGCACCACCTGTTGGCACAATTTCTTATAACCCTTATGGATCGCTGTGTGCAGATCTTTGGCTGCTACCCACTCCTCAATATACCTTCTTCAGAAGCTTCGCTACGCTACTTCGCAGACTCCAGCCCGGAGTGGGCAGCCATTCTCACCACTTGTGAGCTTATCTCTCTTACGCTACCTCCTGTGCTTCATGGTTGGGAGGCGCTCTCTTTACGCCCTCCTCACCGCCCTGTCACCACAGAACCTGTTGACGGTCCAAACGTCTTCTCGGATGCTACAAAGGCTCAGCGAGCCACTGTATATATCCCTGAGAAGCGCATCCTGCAGGTCTATGATACCGAGTACTCCTCTGCACAGAGGAATGAGCTTTTTGCTATCACCATGGCTCTGAAGCTTCTACCGCTCGAGCCCTTTAACCTTATAACTGACAGTCTTTACTGTGCCAATGCGCTTCGTGACCTCCCTAATGCGCTCATTAACACCCGCTCTAGTCCTATCGCTTCTCAGCTGGTGACAGTCCAAGCTCTCTTGTTTTGTCATCCCTTTCCTATCTATGTGTTGCATGTTCGTTCCCACACGTCTACCATCGGCCCTATTTTCCAGGGCAATGATGAGGTGGATCGTGGTTTATTATGCCCTTTGCAGACCAAGGCCTGTAATGCACATGCGGAATACCATTTATCCGCCCGGTCCTTATGTCACCTGTATGGCCTTACTAAGGAGGAAGCATGGCAGATAGTGAAACGGTGCATTGGGTGTGCCCCTTTCTGTCCTCCTCCGAGGGACATAGCCCTCAACCCTCGGGGGGATAAGCCTAACACCCTGTGGCAAATGGACGTCACCCACCTTGGCTGTGCCCTCATACATGTCTCTATAGACACCTACTCAGGCTTTCTCTTTGCAACCGTACAGCCCGGTGAAGCAGCCCGCCATGTAACCGCCCATCTTCTCTGCAGTTTTGCACATCGTGGAGTTCCCAGAGCCATAAAAACCGACAATGGGCCCGTATACACCTCACGGGCCTTTGCGCTGTTCTGCCAGGAATTTTCTATCACTCATGTCACTGGCATCCCCTATAACCCCACTGGCCAGGCCATCATTGAAAGTGCCAACCGCACCCTGAAAACTCTCCCTCTTAAACAAAAAGGGGGAGTTGGCGGTCGTCTTACGCAGGGACAGCTGGCACAGGCCGTCTACACCCATAACTTCCTGCAGTTCATGGATGACCACACCACCCCGGCTCTGCGTTTCTACACAGGGACTAAGGTCCATCCACACCATAAATACGCCCATCAACCACACCAAGCATCCCCGAAAACCTGCTTAACAGGAGCACGGGTGATGTGGAAAAACCCAGAGGGTCAGTGGCAGGGTCCAGGTACTGTCACAGTGAGGGGGCAGGGTCATTTGTGTGTTCTGCCAGATGGTGAAACAGAGGGACGAGGCATCTGGGTCCCCACCAGATGGACTGCAGAGATCCAAGAAGCGGAAAGAAAGGAAGCGGAAGCGCGGAAGCCGAGGACGCAGACGGCCGAGAGCGGAGAGGAAGCAGACTGCCGAGAGCGGACCGGAAATGGGGGCGTGAAGGTCGTGTGTTCCTCACCCTCCTGCTGACCAGCGCTGACCTGAGCCTCCTTCCCCCCGCGGGTGGGGGCTCCGGGGATGCGTGCATTTATCAGTACTTGGATAACTGGTAATTCTAGAGCTAATACACCTCTTGCCTGTCAAAGAGGAGCCATTCGCCTTCTCACCCACTGACGAGCTTTGGAAAAGGCTAGCAAGGCGACCCCTTGAGACACCTCTCTCACGCTCCCGTCGAGATTTTGGGCTGGGGGACGTCCTAGGACTTGTCAATCTTGCTATCGAAGCATATGAGGAGTTCCAGCTCCAGGAACTGCAAGAACAAACAACACTTCTTGCCTCCACCCTCCAAACCTTCATGAAGACCGAAATGGCCGCCTGGGCAACCCAGCAGTCAATCAACATACACTTCCAACATTCCCTGGCAGCCTTAGAACAGACCGTGCTATGGATAGGTGATGAACTGCAGCTCACCTAACTCTACCTGCAACTCCAATGTCATTACACATATGTGCCCCTCTGTGTTACCCTGCTTTGGGTTAATGCTACTAATGACACCCGCTTTGCCAGAGATTGGCCAAAGATGAGGGCAGCCCTCCAAGGGATGCTTCTTGCCAAAAACGCCTCCAGCGACATACAGCAGCTCTCCATTTTCCTGAGAGAAATGCACAACATCTCTGCACACTTTGAGGAGGAATGTGCCGAGGAGGCCTTGGATTTGGCCAGGTGGCTTGGGGACCTTGTGAGCTTCCCATGGCTCACCGCCTTCCTGGGGCCCATGGCTTTCACCATCCTCCTCTGCCTTTTCCTGCCCTGCCTGCTGCGCTGCATTTGTTCTATGCTGTGCTGCGCTATCCTCGACGCCAAGGCCGATCTCCGTGCCTTATCCAGACCCCGAAGGACCACCCTACCATAGGGACCTCCCCTCTGTAAACTAAAAGGGGGAGTTGTTAGGGCCCAGCTCTGGACCGTGGCCTCCTGTGAGGGTAGTGAGACTCCTGGAGGTGCGAACCTGCCCCCTTTGGGGTACTGGGAACGCCTCAGTAACAGACGCTGGCTCCACCCACGGGGAGGAACGTGGGAGGAGCTCAGGTGAGTATAAGAGCGGGACCCGGGGGTGTCTGGGAGGAGTCGAGTTGGAATCGGAGTCGGCGCCGGGACCATGGGAGGCAGGAGAGCATGTAAGCAATAAATCATGTGCAGCTGCCAGCTCGGGTGTTCTGTCTAGTCATTCCCCTCCACCCTCGGAGGGGCCAGAGATGTCCAAAGACCAGGAAGGGTAAGTATCCAAGTGATGGTCTGGGTGTAGAGACCCCGGACACTGGTGACCATCACATCCAGGATTGAAGCAGATAATATCCAAACTGCTCCATTCATGGCTGTCCCTTTGAAAATAAATCCATTTCTGACAGTGATATGGTGCCTGCTAGGAGCCAAGTCCTGTTCTGGATGCTGGAAGGCTAGAATGTGTCCCTGGGTGAGGGATGGCACTCAGTGTGGCCAGAAACTCTTTGAGCCTGGAGGTGAAAGAGCTGGAGTGTGCATCGTGAGGACCAGCCCAGCCAACCTGGGGAAGCCCCAACAGGACAACCCCCCATCCCTAGCTCACTTCTCTGCTCCCGATCCTCTCCTCTCCACGTTCTTTGTTCTGTTCCTCTCTGTCTTTCTGGATTCATCTAGAATGGGGCCTATCACCCCTAGGCCCAAACCTATTTGTGGCTGAGCCTTTCATGGCCTCAGTCTTGGGTTAACTCTCTCTGAAGCTTGGGACAGTACACCCTTCACACTGGAAGCAGAGCCCCACCTTAACAAAGAGTTAAAAAGTCAAGTAATTGGCTGGAAACATGAGCAAGTAGCAGAAAAACCTCAGACTATAGAATCTTACTTTGGTGACAAAGAAGATGAAAACATACAACCAGAAGAGGACAACAAAGTCAAAGTTACTAAATCCAAAGACTCCAAAAAAAAGTGCTATTGTTCTCACCAGGATCTCCTTAAGCATCTAATTCTGTGACTATTTCCGATATCATTTGGAATCACAGAGAACCCTGAGATGTCAGGGTTACAGGTGGCATCTGCCTGGAATGAATTCTCTCCCTCAAACCTTCTTTTAGTCAGTGACAAGGTTTATTGAAATGCCAGCAGGACTGAGACCGATACCCATATACACAAGAAGGACAGTGAGAAGATCTGGATGTAGTCTGGGGTGGGTCAAGAGCAACTGTAAAAGGTGTATTAAGTACCTAGGTGGGCTAGGGGTGGCCAGTGATCTGGGCTGCTGAAATGTGTGGGAAATTTCAGAGACTAGGTTGCATTCAAAGACATGTTTTTTTTTTCCTTTTAGTGGTCCAGGTCCCATCACTCCATCATTTCTGTCTAATATTCTGTCCTCTTTGTCTGAAAGAACTCTTTTTGGGGAGCTTCACAAATATTATTTCATTTTATCTTCACAACAACCATGAGAGGTAAATGCTATTATTATCCTCATTGAACAGGTGAGGAAACTGAAGCCCATAGAGGTTAAGTGACTTGCCCAGGGTCACACAAACACAGTCTGAAGCTGTATTTAAACTTGAGTCTTCCTGACTTCAAATCAAGGCTCTATCTACTGCACCATTCACATATTCCCTAATCCTTCCTCCCTGCTCCCTCCTCCTTGGAGATTAGTCTTTGCCAGGTTGTGTGCTAAGCACTTCACAATCATCATATCCTCTAATCCCCATAACAACCCTGGGAGGTAGGTGTGATTATTCTGTCCATTTGAAGTGTGAGGAAATTGAGGCAGACAGAGGCTAATTGACTTGCCCAGGGTTAGACATCTGGTAAGTGTCTGAATTAGGATTTGAACTTGGGTTTTCCTGAATCCAGGCCAGTACTCTATCTACTACTCCACTTAAGTGTCTAAATACTTCACTTCTTAGAAGATATTTACAAAAATTACATTCATTCTAAAGGGACAATTTAAAATTGCAGTCTCTCCTTGGAAGAGCTTTCTTTTTGCCATCCTAAAGAAACTGAAACAAAAATTAGAGGAATGACCCTCTAACTGAGATCATTTTTTGATGGAGCAGGGAAAGAGACTCGGTAGAGGAAGAGGGAAGAAACAGAAGCCCCCAAAGCCCCCAGAATTAGCTTGCTGCTCATCCATCTCCCACAGCAAATGCTCCTCCAGCACCTTTTTCTACATCTCATGGAGCAGCCTCCTAATCCTGAGGGTAAAGGAGCTAGAATTACAACCAAGAATCACCTACTCAGCAAACCTGAGTGTAATCTTTAAGGGAAAATGGACATTCAGTGAGATAGAGGACTTTCAAGCACTCTTGATGAAAAGACCAGAGCTGAACAGACAATCTGACTTTCAATTATAAGACTCAAGAAAACCATAAAAAGTTAAACAGGAAAAGGACTGTTTACATTCCTACATGGGAAGATGATACTTATAACTCATAAGACATTTCTCATTATTAAGGTAGTTAGAAAGAGCATATGTAGACAGAGGGCACAAGTGTGAGTTGAATATGAAGGGAAGATATCTAAAAAAGTAAAATTAAGGTGTTTGAGAGAGGCATGTACTGGGAGAAAGAGAAATGGAGAGTTAGAATGAAGTAAATTATCTCACATAAAAGAGGCAAGAAAAAGCTTTTGCAGCAGAGGGGAAGAGGGGGGAGGTGAGGTGGAGTGAGTGAACCTTTATCTCATCAGAATTGTCTCAAAGAGGGAATAACATACACTCTCAATTGAACGTAGATATCTATAATGTTTCCCCTACAGGGAACTAGGAGGGGAAGGGGATAAGAGAAGGGGGATGGTGATAGATGGGAGGGCAGATTGGGAGAGGAAGCAGTCAGAAGAAAAACACTTGGGGAGGGACAGGGTGAAAGGAGAGAGAGAATAGAACAAATGGGGGCATAGGATGGAGGAAAACACAGTTAGCAATGGTAAATGTGAAAAAAAATTTGAAGCAAGTTTCTCTGATAAAGGCCTTATTTCTCAAATATATGGAGAACTGATCGAAATGTATAAAAATAAGAGCCATTCCCCAACTGATAAATGATCAAAAGATAGGATCAGTTTTCAGATGAAGCAATCAAAGCTATCTACAGCCAAATGAAAAAATACTCTAACTCACTCTTGATTGGAGAAATGTAAATTAAAACAATTCTGAGGTTCTGCCTCATGCCTATTAGTTTGGCTAATAGGGCAGAAAAGGTAAATGACAAGTGTTGGAGGGGACTGGGGAAAAATGAGACTTAAATGCACTGCTTGTGGAGTTGTGAATTGATTCAACCATTCTGTATAGCAATTTGGAACTATGCCCAAAGGGCTGTAAAACTGTGTGTACATGATTCAGCAATACCACTACTAGGTCTGTATCCGAAATAGACCATAAAATGGAAAATGACTCACATGTTCAAAAATATTTCTAGCCATTCTTTTTGTGTTGGCAAAGAATTGGAAATTGAAGGGATGCCCATCAATTGGGGAATGGCTAAACAGGTTCTAGTACATGAATGTTATGGCATACTATTTTTGTAGAAAGAAGGATGAGAAGGTGGATTTCAGAAAAACCTGGAAAGACATGAACTGATGCTGAGTGAAGTGAGCAGAACCAGGAGAATACTGTACATAGCAATAGCAACATTGTGTGATGATTAACTAGGACAGACTTAGCTCTTTTCAGTGACATAATGATCTAAGACAATTCCAAAAGACTTACAATATAAACTACCAACCACATCTTGAAAGAACTGTGGAGTCTGAATGCAGATAAAAGCATTCTTATTTCCATTTTTTTGTTTTTTCTTTTTTTCTTTCTCGTGAGTTTTCCCCTTTTATTCTGATTCTTCTTTCACAATGTGACTAATGTGGAAATATGTTTGACATGATTGTACATGTATGAATTATATCAGATTGTTTGCTCTCTCCTGGAGGATGGAAGGTGGCGAGGGAGAGAGAAAAACTTGAAACTCAAAATTTTACCAAAATGATTGTTGAAAAGTAAAAAGAATAAAAGGGAAAAAAAGGAAATTTAAAAAATATATTGAAAGATGTTGTCCAGGCTTTTTTTTCAATTATAGCTTTTAGTTAGTCCAATAATTCTTATGTTATCTCTCCTGGATCGATTTTTGAGGTCAATTGTTTTGCCCATGAGAAATTTCACATTTTCTTCTATTTTTTTAAATTGTTGATTTTGTTTTTATCACATCTTGATTTCTCATAGAGTCATTACTTTCCACTTGGTCAATTCTGATTTTTAAGGAGTTCTTTTCTTGGGGTAGCTAGGAGGTACAGCAGAGAGAGCTTTAGCCTTGGAGTCAGAAGGACCTGAGTTCAAATATGGCCTTAGACACACGCCACTTACTAGGTGTGTGACCCTGGCCAAATCACTTAACCCCAATTGCCTCACTAAAAAGCACAAAAAAAGGAATTCTTTTCTTCAGTGAGCTTTTCTACTTCTTTTCCATTTGTCCAGTTCCATTTTTTTCTTTTTCTTTTTTTTTATTAATTTCTTTTGATTTATCAATAATCACTTCCATATGCTTTTGAGTTTAAAATTTTTCTCCCCCTTCCTCCCCACTACCCTCCCTAAGACTGCACATAATCTGATATAGGCTATACATTGACATTCATGTTAAACATATTTTCACATTAGTGATGTTGTAAGTAGAAATTAAAACCAGTAGGAGGAACTATCAGAAAGAGGAAACAAATCTCAACAGAAGAGAAAAAAATTAGCAATTTGGCTTCCATAGTTCTTTCTTTGGGTGTGGATAGCATCTTCCATGGAGATGTCTTAGATCCTTGTATTGCCAGGAAGGGTTAAGTTTATCAATATTAGTCATCATGCAACGTGGCTGTTATTGTCTACAAAGTTCTCTTGGTTCTGCTCCCTTCACTCAGCATCACATCATACAAGTGTTTCCAGGTTTTTCTGAAGTCAGCCTGTTCATCATTTCTTATAGCACAATAGTATTCCATCACATTCATATACCACAACTTGCTCAGCCATTCCCCAATTGATGGGCATCCTCTCAATTTCCAATTCTTTGCCACCACAAAAAGAGCTGCTATGAATATTTTTGTACATGTAGGCCCTTTTCCTGTTTGTGTCATCTCTTTGGGATATAGCTCTAGAAGTGCTATTGCTCGGTCAAAAGGTATGCACATTTTTATACCCCTTTGAGCATAGTTCCAAATTGCTCTCCAAAATGGTCGGATCATTTCACAACTCCACCAACAATGCATTAGTGTTCCAATTTTCCCACATCTTCTCCAACATTTATCATTTTCTTGTTTTGTCATGTTGGCCATTCCTATAGGTGTGTTGTGGTACCTCAGAGTTGTTTTGATTTGCATTTCTCTAATCAATAGTGATTTTTTTTTCATATGACTATAGATGGCTTTAATTTCTTCATCTGAGAACTGTCTGTTCATATCCTTTGACCATTTATCAATTGGGGAATGGCTTGTATTCTAATAAATTTGACTTAATTCTCTATATATTTTAGAAATGAGTGCCTTATCAGAGAGATTGGTTGTGCCAATTCTATTTTTTAAGGAGTTAATTTACTTGGTAAATTTTTGTATGTCTTTTCCCATGCAACTAACTTTAATTTTCATGATTCTCTTGTGTTAACCTCATTTCTTTTCCCAATTTTTCTTCTACTTCACTAATTAGTTTTTAAAAATCTTTTAAACTCTTTCAGGAATTCTTTTTGGGCCTGAAACCAAATTAGATTATTTTTTTGAGGCTTTACACATAGCCGTTTTGACACTATTACCCTCTTCTAAGCTTATGCCTTGATTTTCCCTATCAACATAGTCACTTTGTGTGTGTGTGTGTGTGTGTGTGTGTGTGTGTGTGTGTGTGTGTGT
>NW_020942321.1:11503-17237 GCF_900497805.2 Vombatus ursinus
TGTGTGTGTGTGTGTGTGTGTGTGTGTGTGTGTGTGTGTGTGTGTGTGACACAATTGGGTTTAAGTAACTTGCCCAGGGTCACAAAGCTAGTAAGAGTTGAGTATCTGAGGCCATATTTGAACTCAGGTTCTCTGATTTCAGGGCTGGTTCCCTATACACTGCACCACCAAGTGACTCCCTATAGTCACTTTCTTTAATCAAACAGTTTTTGCTTTTTGCTCATTTTCCTGCCTTATTTTTCTTTTGGGGGGGGATGTGGTGTTTTTTTGTGAGACCTTGGCTCTGGTCCTACACTGTCCCAAGATTTTGTGTTAATGCTGTCTTTCCCTGGGCTTCAGGGCTTAGCTCCTTGCTTTCTCTGGAGGGCAGACTTCCCTTCTGGCTTGTCCTGGTGGGTAAAGTCTCCCTGTTGGCCTCCCCTCGATGTGGGGTTTAGCTGCTGTCCTGCCCCAGGGGTGGGGCCCTGCTGCAGGGTTGCTGTGGAAACAGGGCCCCTCTGCTGAAAGGCCACAGGAGCAAGGTCTCTCTGCTGGCCAGCCCTGGGGTGGGGAGTCACTACTGGTCATCAATGGAGTCAAAGCCTCCCTGGTCGCTTGTGCTGGGGGTGAGGACCCTGGGGTGGGGCCTTGCAGCACTGCACAGACTGCTCCCTTGCCCAGGGGGCTGCTGGCTTGCTGGAGGGCTGGGCCTCCCTGGTGAATTGCCTCAGACTTGGAGTCCTCCTGCAGGCCCCCTGCTGTGAGGCTGCCTGCTGCTGCTGCTGCTGCTGCTGCTGCTCTTTGGACTCCCCCCGTCCCAGCCCAGTGAGAAAGACCTTCCCTGGGGGCTCCTAGATCAGGGCTGAGAAAGTTTTCTAGTTGTTTGGAGGGGAATGTGGGAGGGTTCAGAGGGTTCCTTGCTCAGTCCTCCATCTCAGCATCTGAACAGCCTTCAAAGCTGGAGAGAGGCACAGCTGAGCTAAAGGAATGAGAGGGGAGCACATGGAGGGAGGGAGGGAGGGAGTAGATGAGGGCCTGGGGAGGGAGAAGGAATATCAGAGGGGGAGGGTCAGAGAGGGGGAAGGAGCCACCCAGGCAGAAGAGCAGGGAGGGAGGAGTGGAGGAAGGGGCCTGAGGGAGAATCTGTCTCTGTCCTGTGCTCACCAGGCCCCTCTGGAGCCCAGAGGGGAGGGGACAGCAGGAGCAGAACCTGGGGGGTTTTTGTCTCACTTCCCCATCAGTCTGGGTCACTGTGAGCACCATTACTATACCAATGCTGACAGTAATAATCAGCCTCATCTTCAGCCTGGAGCCCAGAGATGCTCAGGGTGGCCGTGTTCCCTGACTTGGAGCCAGAGAATCGGGCAGGGATCCCCGAGGGCCTGTAGCTATTATGATAAATCACCATCTTAGGGGCCTGGCCAGGTTTCTGCTGGTACCACTGTACATTGTAGCTACTAACTTCATCCCCAGCACAGGAGATGGAGGCCGTCTCTCCTAGGCGTTTGGACACTGAAGGTGGCTGAGTCAGCACATAGGAGGCCCCAGAACCTGCAAGGAGAGGAAAGAAGACATTGGTCAGAGGCAGGGGCCTCTCTCCCAGAGGGCATGCTGGCCCCTCAAACAGCTTCAGGATGAGCTCAGGGCAGGCCTGGCCTGAGACATTGTGGGGCCTGAGCCACAGGGAGGAGTCCCTGGGAAGCCTAACCTGTGTAGACAGTCAGGAGTGAGAAGAGCAGAGAGATCCAGGCCATGGTCAAGGTTCCTCCCAGAGCTCAGTGTCCTGAGACTCCCCAGCTGAGGCTGGGCTCCCCGAAGCCTCTCTTAAGACCAGCCCAGGCCCTGCAGGGAGGAGGCCCCACATGCAAATCTGCTCCTGCTCTGGATCCCTGAAGGAGGGGCCTCAGGGGAGGACTGACTGAGCCTGTGGGCTCCTGGGGCAGAGGGGGCAGTTCCTTCTTCTGTCTGGGGAGGCTCATCATGGCCCTGAGGTCATTTCCTACTCTGAGATTCTGGGATTCTGGGAGTCAGGCTCATTCCTCCCCAGGCTCTGTGTCTGATCCTCCAGGACCTTGTCAATGTCACTGAACTGCTTTCTCCTCCTGGACCTTCCCTGTGCACTGGGGCCTTCTCCCCATGGGCCATCCCTCCACCATGCTGCCCCCTCCTCTCCTTGGTGACTTCCCCCAGGCCCTGTTTGGGGACAGCCAGGCTTCATTCCCCTCCAGCTGTGCCTGTGACTCTGGAGGCTTCAGAGACACCCTGGGATGGTGACTTCTCTCCCCCAGCACTGTGAGCCCAGAGCCCGGCCATCACAGTCAGGGACACCACCCAGACCCCAGACCTAGGACACATGCTGAGCCTCAGGGGGCCTGGGGGGTCCTCCCAGACTCAGCTCATTCTGGGGCTCAGCCATCCTGAGATCACCCACCTGAGGTTGAGGCTGTCTTTTCTTTCCATCCTGAAAAGGGAAGGATCAATATGTCTGTTGATGGAGAAGGAACTCCCCAAGGAGGTCATCACAGATCTAGGAAGCAATTGTGGATTTTGGACAGCTTTGGCTTTGACTGAAAAGGAAAAAAAGAGAAATAAAGACCGGCTTTGCCTCCTGTCTGATGTCAGAGCTCATCCTCCCTTCCAGTCTGAACCTTGATCCTCTCCCTCTTTTGGTTTCTGTCTTGTCCCCTTTACCTTGTCCTTTGCTTTTCTCACCAGCCTCAGCCCATTCTGGGGCTCAGCCCCTTGACATTATCCTCACTGTGCTGGGCCTCATTCTCTACCCATCCTATGGCTGGGTGGTGCAGTGCTTAGAGCTTGGGACTTGGAGCCAGGAAAATCTTCTTTCAGTCTGGTCTCTGAGGCTTATGAGTTGTGTGACCCTGAGCAAGTCACCTAACCCGTCTGGGGCTCTCTTCCCTTATCTGTAAAATGAGAACATAATTGTACCTACCTCCCAAGGGCAGGGAGTGAGGCCTAAATGACCTAACACATGGCATTGCCTAATAAAACTTAAAATTCCCAGTAAATACTAAATGCTGGGTCTCCCTCTGGGCCTGAGCCCACACCCACCATCAGGCAGATCGCAAAGATGTCGGGATTGGAGGGAGAAGGGGGGAGGGGGGAGGTTGGAGGCTCTTTCTCCGGGTTCTTGCTGCAACCCCCTCTTCTGCCTGAGGCCTTTCCTCATCCTCCCAACCCACAGCTGAGAGGTCCCTCTTCCCCCAACTGCCTGGCATTTCTCTGTGTTGTACTTCCCCATTCAGGGGCATCTGGCCTCCTCCAATAGAAGGGAAGGGTCTTGGGAACACAGACTGCTCCTGGTTGTTATTGTGCCCCCACCACCTGGCACAGTGCCTGGCACGGGGTAAGTGCTGAACACTTGGCTATTCTGTGATTGTTCTGTGCATTTGCAGCACCTGAGAGTGTTCTGGCGCCTCAGGGAATTCATGAAAAGGGAGGGTGTTGGGAGGGGGGCTCTCCATCTCCCCCAGCTCAGTGGGAGGGGCTTGGAAGGCAGCATCAGCTGAGCCTTCCTCAGTCCACAGAGCAGGAGAGCAGGAGCTCAGCAGGCAAGAGCCCCAGGGGGCATTCCCAGCCCAGCTCAGCCCCAGCCTCAATCCACGGCCTCCCTCTGGTGGCCGCAGGGCCAATGGCAGCCCCAGGGAAGGTCAGGAAGAAAGTCCTTATTTTTATTACCTTCCCCCTTTGGAATGGGAGCTCCTTGAAAAAAGGGATTGTCTTTCTTTTTACTTGAAATCATATTTCCAGCTGTTAGCACAGTGGAATGAGCCTTGTGTGCATGGTCGGCTGGCATCTTCTACCGCAGGCTTGGTCAGAGAACAAAGAGAATGGGGTTCACCCTTAACTGAAGGTCTGATCAAAAGAACAAGCAGGATGAGATTGCATGGACAAAGTATGTGTCCATACACAGGACAAACAACCTCAAGGAAAGGCCAGTGGAAGAAGACTTTATATCCTTAGTGCCAGGACGTGTTTCCTTCTCCCTACGTCCCTGGTGCACGATGCCTGTGTCACCAAAATTATGGTCTCCATATGTGTTAACCATGATGTGAGAAAGGAATTTCTTAATAGGACAGACTCATACAACATGGATGTCACAGCAGACTGGTGTCCATGAATACCAAGATAAGAAAAACCCCATTATTCTAGACAGCATCAAGTTCACGGAACCTGGTCCTTGGTGGAAGAATGTTCCCCGTCAGCAAAATGGAGCAGGAGAGCTTGGGTCCACTCAGAGAGCAAAGCAAAGCATGTCTGTCACACCAGAACATACAAAGCATTATGGTAGGTTAAGCTCAGACTGGGCCAAAAATGTGCCTCTCCTGACTGGCCAAGCCAGGTTTTAGGCCTTTCTCAGGTGAGGGGGCCTCAAGCTGGATTGGGGAGGGGGCAAGCTGGTTTACAACATCAATGTTTAGAGAAGCTTTTCATGGCAGCCACATACTGGGCTAGAATCTCATTTCATAGATACATGGAATAGATTCAAATGTATAAGAATAACATCCATTCCCTAATTGAAAAAATGGTCATGATGTGTGAGTAGCCAGTTTGCAGAGGAAGAAATTCCAATGAGCAAAAGTCATATTAAAGTAAGCCTGGGTTATGTAAAAACAGTTCCCACTGGCTGATAATAGTCAAATGCTATTGCTCTCACCAGGACCTCCTACATATGTGCTTCTGTGACTATTTCTATCTGATATTCTGCCCTCTTTGTCTGGAGGAACTCCTTTTGGAGAACTCTACAGATATAATTTTATTTTATGTTCACAACAATCATGAGAGGTGAATGCTATTATTATCCTCATTGAGCAGATGAGGAAACTGAGGCTCATGGAGGTTAAGTGACTTGACTAGGGTCACACAAACAGGATCTGAAGGTGTATTCAGACTCAGGTCTTCCTGACTTCAATTCCCGGCTCTTTCTACTGCACCAATCCGACATCCCCTTCTCCTTTCTCCCACCTCCCTCCTCCCTAGCAGTTACTCTCTGCCAGGCCCTGTGCTAAACACTTCACAATTATCATCTCATCTGCTTCCCACAATAACCCTGGGAGGTAGGTGCTATTATTGAGTCCATTTGGAGTATGAAGAAAATGAGGCAGACAGAGGTTTGGTGACTTGCCCAGGATCCCACAGTTTGTAAAAACCTGGGTCAGGATTTGAACTCGGGTTTTCTTGAATCCAGGTACAGTACTCTATCCACTATACTACCTAGGGTTCTAAATATTTTACTGCTTAGAAAATATTTTAAAAAATGACATTTCTTCACAAGCCATGATTTAAAATTACAGTCACTCCTTGAACGAGCCTCCTTTTTGCCATCCTAAAGAATTTTTTTAAGAAATTAGGGGAAAGATACCCAAGATCCCTACCTATAAGCATATTTTAATGGAGCAGGGAAAGAGACTCGAGAGAGGGAGAGGGAGAAACAGAAGCCCCCCAAAGGGGCCCAGAATCATCTTCTGCTCATCCTCCTCCCCCTTCAAAAGCTCCTCCAGGCCCTTTTCCCACATCTCACACAGCAGCCTCCTACCTACCCCTGCACTGAATAAGAACAGAGAAAGTCAGGTAACAGTCAGGATGAGGACTCCCTGGCACTTTGGGGGTCTCACAGAAAGGTGAACAGTCTTCTTCATTCTCCCCCATGGCGAGGAGAGTTAAGAGTCCCAGGTCTCAGACTAGGGGCCGCTGGCTAACACTTGGTCTGAATAATGGAGCCCCAGGACAGTACGCT
>NW_020942321.1:32237-48879 GCF_900497805.2 Vombatus ursinus
TCACAGATCTTGGACGCAAGTGTGGATTTTGGACAACTTTGGTATTTGTCTGAGAAGGAAAAAAGAGAGGAAAAAAATGGCCAGCTTTGTCTCCTCTCCGACTTCAAAGCTGATCCTCCCTTTCAGTCCAACTCTATGGAGAACATAAATCCATGTAACACAGACATCCTGAGTTAGGATTTAAATGTCCTCCTACAATTGCTTGATTCAGTCAGAGTTAAAGCTCTGGCTTCATGTACATGTCACTAACTTAAGGGAATAAACAATATGAATTTACTCATCACCTTGCTTGTTGCCTCTTTAACTAACTTTCACAGAAATAAATACTAAATGTTGGCTGTCCCTCTGGGGCTGAGGCCACACCCACCATCCGGCAGATCACAAAGATCTGAGTATGGAGGGAGATATGGGGAGGGAGAGGGTGGGAGGCCCTTTCTATGGGTTCTTGCTGCAGCCCCCTCTTTTCCCTGAGGCCTTTCCTCATCCCCCCAACCCACAGCTGAGAGGCCCCTCCTCCCCCAGCTCCCTGGCATTTCTCTGTGTTGTACTTCCCCATTCAGGGGCATCTGGGCTCCTTCAATGGAAGGGAAGGGCCTTGAGATCAGAGCCTGCTCCTGTTTGTTATTGTGCCCCCAGCACCTGGCACAGTGCCTGGCATATGGTAAGTGCTGAACACTTGGTTATTCTGAGATTGTTCTGGGCATTTTTAGTACCTGAGGATGTTGTTCAAACTCTGGGGCCTGAGGGAATTCTGAACTGTTCCATAAAAAGGTAGGGTTTTGGGAGACTGGCTCTCTGTCTACCCCCAGCTCAGTGGGAGGGACTTGGAAGGCAGCATCAGCTGAGCCTTCCGCAGGCCACAGAGCAGAAGACCTGGAGCTCAGGGGCCAGGAGCCTCAGGGGGCATTTCCAGCCCAGCTCAGCCCCAAACTCATTGCAATGTCTCCCTCTGGTGGCCACAGGGCCAATGGCAGCCTCAGGCAAGGTCAAGAGGAAGGTCCCCTTTTTTAATTGCCCTTTGGAATGGAAGCTCCTTGAAAACAGAGAAATTCTTTCTTTTCATTTCAATTCATATTCCCAGCTGTTAGCACAGTGGAAGCAGGAAAATGACCCTTATCTTCAGTGTGTAGAGAGACTCTTCCTGGTAGCCAAATACTGGATTAGAAACTCATTTTCTAGATACATGGAAAAGGATCAAATTTAGAAGAATAAGATCCATTCTCTAACTGAATAAATGGTTGTAATACAGGAATTTCTGGTTTTCAGAGGAAGAAATCCAAATGATCCTCAGCCTTCACAATGTCAGCCTGGGTTATGTATGAACAGTTCCCCCTGGCTGATAATTAGCAAGTGCCATTGCTCTCACCAGGACCTCTTTAAGCAGTTGCGTCTGTGTCTATCTAGCATTCTGCTCTCTTTGCCCAAAGAACTCTTTTTGGGAAGCTTTACATATATTATTGCATTTTATCTTCATAACAACCGTCAGAGGTAAATGTCATTCTTATCTTAATTTGACAAATGAGGAAACTGAAGCCCATGGAAGTTAAGTGACTTGCACAGGGTCATACAAACAGGGTCTGAAGTCATATTCAAACTGGGGTCTTCCTGACTTCAATTCTCGGCTCTTTCTACTGCACCAATCAGATATCCCCTTCTCCTTTCTCCCTCCTCCCTCCTCCTTAGCAGTTTCTTTTTGCCAGGGCCTGTGCTAAACATTTCACAATTATCATCTCATCTAATTCCCCCAACAAACCTGGGAAGTAGGTGCTATTATGAAGTCCATTTGAAGTATGAGGAAACTGAGGCAGACAGAGATTAGGTGACTTGCCCAGGTCTTCCTGAATCTAGACTCAGTACTCTATCCACTACGCTAGTGAGGTTTCTAAATATTTTACTACTTAGAAGATATTTTTTAAATGACATTTCTTCACAAGACATGATTTAAAATAATAGTAGCTCCTTCAAAGAGCTTCCTTTTTGCCATCCTAAAGAATTTTTTAAAAAGTTGGGAAAAAGATACCCAAGACCCCTAATTGTAAGCATATTTTAATGGAGCAGGGAAACAGACTCAGTAGAGGGAGAGGGAGAAACAGAAGCCTCCCAAAGAGGCCCAGAATCAACTGCTACTCATCCACCTCCCCCTTCAAATGCTCCTCCACCTCCTTTCCCATGTCTCATGGAGCAGCCTCCTACCTATCCCTGCACTGAATAAGAAGAGAAAAAGTCAGAGAACAGTCAAGATGAGGGCTCCCTGGCACTTTGGGGGGTCTCAGAAGAAGGAGGATGGGCTTCTTCATCCTCCCCAATAACAAGGAAAATGAAGGGTCCCAGCTCTCAGCACTTTTTGAGTAACAGATGTCTCATGTATTTATCTGGTCCCTAGATATCTTTTCTTGGACAATAGCCTCTATCATCAGTATAGTACTAAAGGAGGTCCTTCTTCTCTGGTTCCAAATCTAGAGATTACAAGTTAATTCTGACTTAGTATAATTTCGCACAATCACTTAAATTGAGTTCTCCAATTTGGAAACTTCAGAGAATTTCAGATTATACAATGTTTACAGATTATACAATGTATCTATCCTTACCTAAATCCTCTACTTGATAGAAGAATCTTTTAAAAACTTGAGCGTCCAACCATAAAATGAACTCTTCTGCCTTTTAAAATGATCAGACACATATTTTGGTAAAGGGAAAATAATTTCACTGTTTAATGTTCCAAGCTTGAAATTCCATGATAGGTAAGTTTTGGAAGCCAGTCGTATTCATGTGTATACAGTTGTTAGAGAAAACAGTCTAATCTTGTTTCTTTTCTCAAAGTTCACTACTCCATTTAATTAGAAAACTATCTTCTTATGTCTTTGTCTGATTACTTTCTTTAATCATTTCCCCCTTAGGAGGATATCACCCTCATATTCTTCTTTGATCCCAAATAAGATATTTATGCTTTCATCCTATTTTAGTACTCAGAGATGTTCTAGAATCTAATATGAATAGATTTAGTATTCTATGACCAAACTTCTACATTATAGAAATTTGCTATAAAAGGAAAAACAGGGAAATAGTTATAATAATGTCACATATCATAACAGAAGGAAAAAACAAACTTCCTTAGTTCTGCTTGATTCCAGGCATGAACCAACTCCAACAGCCAATCATGTAGTCACAAGGTGTTCCAAGCTAGGTTCAGCATTAACCATATGGGAATTTTGCTTTTCAGAAAGGAAATAGCACAATGTGGAATTAATGTCAGGAGGATCTCTCCTTGGCTGTGCTGTGGTCATCTCCAAAAGCTTTCCCAGGTACAAACATTCACCTTCAGCAGTTCCCAGATTGCAGCACATGCTGTTATCTACTACTGGCTTCATGAAAATTCGGACAACTCTCTCTGTAATCAAAGCCCAAAACAATAGTAAATGACAGTCCCAAGAATTTGTGCTTTATATACCAAATTTCACTAACCACAACTTAGGGCTTGGCTATCTTTCCTGATGTTTCCCTAACAGCTGACATTTAATTTATCCTTTACTTACAGATTAAAACTGCTCATCTTCTGGGGCTTCATACCTACAACAAATACCTGTTGACTCATCATTAATATGTTCAAGCTACATCTTTAAACCACCCTATATACTTTCATAATACTCAAGAAATTTGAGTAGATTTTTTGGGGGGCTTTCCACATAGCCGTTTTGACACTGTTATCCTCTTCTAAGCTTATGCCTTGATTTTCCCTATCATCATAGTCACTTTGTGTGTGTGTGTGTGTGTGTGTGTGTGTGTGTGTGTGTGTGTGTGAGTGATGCAATCGGGTTTAAGTAACTTGCCCAGGGTCACAAAGCTACTAAAAGTTGAGTGTCTGAGGCCATATTTGAACTCAGGTTCTCTGATTTCAGGGCTGGTTCCCTATACACTGCACCACCAAGTGACCCCCTATAGTCACTTTCTTTAATCAAACTGTTTTTGCTTTTTGCTCATTTTCCTGCCTTATTTTTTTGAGCGGGGGCGGATGTATTTTTTTTGTGAGACCTGGGCTCTGGTCCTACACTGTCCCAAGATTTTGTGTTAATGCTGTCTTTCCCTGGGCTTCAGGGCTTGGCTCTTTGCTTTCTCTGGAGGGCACATTTCCCTTCTGGCATGTCCTGGTGGGTAAAGTCTCCCTGTTGGTCTCCCCTCAACGTGGAGTTTAGCTGCCTTCCTGCCCCAGGGGAGGGGCCCTGCTGCTGGGTTGCTGTGGAAACAGGGCCCCTCTGCTGAAAGGCCACAGCAGCAAGGTCTCTCTGCTGGCCAGCCTGGGGTGGGGAGTCACTACTGGTCATCAATGGAGTCAAAGCCTCCCTAGTCACTTGCACTGGGGGTGAGATCCCTGGGGTGGGGCCTTGCAGAGCTGCACAGACTGCTCTATTGCCCAGGGGGCTGCTGGCTTGCACTAGGGCAGGGCCTCCCTGGTGAATTGCCTCAGACTTGGAGCCCTGCTGCAGGCCCCCTGCTGTGAGGCTGGCTGCTGCTGCTGCTGCTGCTGCTCTCGGGCCTCCCTCCCCTCCCCCAGCCCAGTGAGACAGACCTTCCCTGGGGGCCTGCTCAGCTGCTTCCCTGCTCCTAGATCAATTCTAAGGCAGATTTCTAGTTGTTTGGAGGGGATTTGGGGAGGCATTCAGAGGGTTCATTTCTCATTCCTCAGTCTTGGCACCTGAACAGCCTTCAAAGCTGGGGAGAGGCCAAAATAGGCTTTCAGGGGGGCAACAGAGTGGAAGGAATGAGAGAGGAGCACGTGGAGGGGGGGAGGGAGCAGATGAGGGCCTGGGGAGGGGAAGGAGCCTCTGAGGGGGAGCATAAGAGATGAGGAAGGGGTCAGAAGAGCAAGGAGGGAGGAGGGGAGGAAGGGGCCTGAGGGAGAAGCTGTCTGTGTCCTGTGCTCACCAGGCACCTCTGGAGCCCACAGGGGAAGGCACAGCGGGAGCAGAGACTGGGGGGTTTTTGTCTCACTTCCCCATCAGTCTGTGTCACTGTGAGCTTTACCACTACTATCCCACTGCTGACAGTAATAATCAGCCTCATCCTCAGCCTGGAGCCCGGAGATGCTCAGGGTGGCCGTGTTCCCTGACTTGGAGCCAGAGAATCGGCCAGGGATCCCCGAGGGCCTGTAGCTATTACCATAAATCACTGTCCTAGGGGCCTGGCCAGGTTTCTGCTGGTACCACTGTACATAGTTACCACTAGCTCCAACCCCAGCACAGGAGATGGAGGCTGTCTCTCCCAGATTTTTGGACACTGAAGGTGGCTGAGTCAGCACATAGGAGGCCCCAGAACCTGCAAGGAGAGGAAAGAAGACGTTGGTCAGAGGCAGGGGCCTCCCTCCCCAAGGGGATGCTGGCCCCTCAAGCAGCTTCAGGATGAGCTCAGAGGAGGCCTGGTCTGAGACATTGTGGGGCCTGAGCCACAGGGAGGAGTCCCTGGGAAACCTCACCTGTGTAGACAGTCAGGAGTGAGAAGAGCAGAGAGATCCTGGCCATGGTCAAGGTTCCTCTCAGAGCTCAGTGTCCTGAGGCTCCCCAGCTGGGCTGGGCTCCCCCAGGGCTCTCTTAAGACCAGCCCAGGCCCTGCAGGGAGGAGGGCCCCACATGCAAATCTGCTCCTGTTCTGGATCCCTGAAGGAGGGGCCTCAGGGGAGGACTGACTGAGCCTATGGGCTCCTGGGACAGAGGGGGCAAGTTTTTCTGCTGTCCGGGGAGGGTCTTCATGGCCCTGAGGTCATTTCCTACTCTGAGATTCTGGAATTCTGGGGTCCAGGTTCATTCCTCCCCAGGCTCTGTGTCTGATGCTCCATGACCATGTCAATGTCACTGAACTGCTCTCTCCTCCTGCACCTTCCATGTGCACTGGGGCCTTCTCCCCATGGGCCATCCCTCCACCATGCTGTCCCCTCCTCCCCTTGGCGAGTTTCCCCAGGACTTGCTTGGGGATAGCCAGACTTCATTCCCCTTCAGCTGTGCCTGTGACTCTGGAGGCTTCAGAGACTCCCTGGGATGGTGACTTCTTTCCCCCAGCACTGTGAGCCCCTTTCATGGGTTATCTTATCCTATTAGAAAGTAAGCTCCAGGAGGGCAGGGATTCTCTTTCCATTGGTTTACATTGGAATCCCCAGCACTTAGCATAGGGCCTGGTACACAGGAAGGGATTCATAAACACTTGTTGCCTTGCCCTGTCCCCAATCCAGAGCTGCCTCATGACCATCCGAAGGAACAATCATAACAGAAGATGGGCCCAGCTTCTGCCCCCAAATCCCCAAGGCTCCTGCTGCTCAGGCCTCCCAAGAGGCTGTTGAGGAAGAAAGCCAGGCACATCCTCACTGTGGGCCTCACTTCCCCATTGGTGAAATGAGGGGGATTGGACCAGGGAATGTCTCAGCTCCCTTCCAGCTCTGGCCTTCAGTGATCAAGCCCAAAGGGCCTGTTTTCATCTGGGATTCTAAGCAGATTCTCTAAACATTGAAGTCCTTAGGGAAACAAAGTTGAAGAAAATTTATCTAGCACATGGTAAGTGCTGAACACTTGGTTAACCTGTGATTGTTCTGTGCATTTTAAGTGCCTGAAGATGTTGTTCAAACTCTGGGGCCTAAGAGAATTCTGAACTGTCTCATAAAAAGAGTGTTGAGAAGGGGGGTCTCCATCTGCCTCCAGCTCAGAGGGAGGGGCGGGGAAGGCAATATCAGCTGAGCCTCCCCCAGGCCCCAGAGCAGGAGACCAGGAGCTCAGTGGCCAAGTGCCCCAGGGGGCATTTCCATCCCAGCTTAGGCCCAGCCTCGTTCCAATGTCTCCCTCTGGTGGCCGCAGGGCCAATGGCAACCTCAGGGAGGTCTGGAGGAAAATTTCTTTTTTTTTATTACCTTCCTCCTTAGAAAGGGAAGCTTTTTGAAAAAAAGAGACAGTCTCTCTTTTTACTTCAATACATATTCCCATCTGTTAGCAGAGTGGACAGAGGAAAAGGGCCCTTATGTACATCAGTGTTTAGAGAGACTATTCCTGGTAGCCAAATACTGGATTAGAATCTCATTTTCCAGATATGTACAATAGATTCAAACTTATAACAATAAGACCCATTCCCTAACTGAAAAAATGATCATAAAGTAGGAATTTCTGGTTTTCAGAGGAAGAAATCCACATGATCCTCAGTCATATCAATGTCAGTCTGGGTTATGTAAGAACAGTTCCTCCTGTCTGATAATTAGAAAACGTCATTGCTCTCACCAGGGCCTCTTTAAGCAGCTGCTTCTGTGTCTGTTTCTATCTAAGATTCTGATCTCTTTGTCTAAAAGAACTCTTTCTGGGCAGCTTTACAGATAGTATTTCATTTTATGGGGAATCTTAAAATTTATGGACTCAGATTTTGAGAACCAATGAGCTTGGTGAAAGGCTCAGAGAGACGACCAGAGCTAAAATGAAATACAATCATTGGTTTCAGCGGTAAGTGTGACATTGAATGAAATTCCAAGAGACCTCATTGTTGTGGTTCATGGTGTCCCTTTAGATGATGCAAGATTGGGATTAAGAAGGAAGAAAGGAGATCCGAGGAAGGATGACAAAAGCATGTGGACTAGTAGAGTAAGAACATTGGAAAGGTCCAATGTCATTAGAATCTGGGGCAGCTAGGTGGCAGAGTGGAGAGCACCAGCCCTGAAGTCAGGAGGACCTGAGTTCAAATCCAGCCTCAGTCCAAACAACTGACACTTACTAGCTGTGTGACCATGGGCAAGTCACTTAACCCCAATTGCTGAAAGCAATAAAAAATAAATAAATAACATACCTCATTAAAAAAAAGTAATTAGAATCCTACATCCCCAGTCCCTTGTTGAAAGATTAAATTTCAGCAGACACTGTGCTCCAAGAGAGACCTGTTCTTCCAGAAACCAGAGGGCAACTGAGAACTTGCAGTGTAAGGCAGGCCTCTCACTGTGGCTAGGAAGGCTTGTTCCTCTCTGCAAGAGAGACGGGCCAGTTTCTGTGCTACCAATTACTTTGGCAAACAGGTAGCCCCCTCCTCCATTCCTGGCTGCCAGCCTGATTCAGAGCCTGAGGTTTGGCCCCTCCAGCAGGCATCTCTGTCTCCATCTGAGGCACCAGCAAAGGTCCAACCTGCCCCAGACACGGATCTCCTGTACAACTGAAACCCAGTGTGAGGGAAATACATCCCACACTGCTTAATTATAGTCTCAAAACAAAAGACAAAATGCTCTCCTCATGGGATCCTGAAGGTACTAGAAGAATCCTCTTAGGACTTCCGCAGCCAAGTCCATCCTTTGACCAAGGTCCTTGGGTATGGACTTTTGACTGAGCCCAAATTGTACAGAACAAATTCTTTTATTAAAGGGATTTGTTCTGTGAAGATTGGATTCAATCAAAGGACCACACTTGAGGACCTAAGGGACCATGTGTGACCTCCAGGGTGCAAGTCCTCACCCCTGGTCTGAACCAATCCTCTTCCTTCAATTCTCACTTGGCCCCCTTTCCCTCTCCAGGAAAGTGGTGCTGATCTTTCTTACTTCTAGTGCCTTCACTGTGTTGATTACTTCCCATCTATCTTGTCTATAGCTTGTCTGTACATTCTCTCCCTCATTAGACTGTGAGCTCCTAGAGGGCAGAGACTGGTCTTTTTTTTTTTTACTTTCTTTGTATTTCCAGTTCTTAGCAAATAGCAGGCTTTTAAGATTTATGAATATTTATCTTTTGATCATAGCTTTCAGATAGTCCAATTATTCTTACGTTTTCTCTTCATGATGTATTCTCCAGATCAGTTGTTTTTCTTTTAAGATGTTTCACTTTCTCTTCTATTTTTTCATTCTTTATATTTTGTTTAATTATTTCTTGATCTCTTATAATTTCCCTGGGTTCACCTTGCCCTATTCTAATATTCAATGTGTCATTTTCTTCCTGAAGATTCTGGATCTCCTCTCCTAATTGGTTGACTTTCTTTGCATAATCTTGTTTTTCTTGGATTGTTCTTTTTTTTTTTTTAGTTTCTCCTCCATCTCTCTCATTTGTTCTTTAAAGTCTTTTTAAGGTTCGTCTATGAATTCTTTTTGAGCAGGTGAACATATGATGTTACTCTTTGGGGTAGAAGAGGATTTTCTTTGCTTCAATATCTTCTTCTGAAGATGAACCCCGGACTTCTCTATTCCCATAATAACTTTCTAGGGTTGGATTCTTTCTACTTTGTGCATTTTTTTTACCTCGCATAAGCCCTCACTCATCCTCAGAAAGAGAGAAGTAACAAAGTGTCAATTGTGATTATAATCCCAGGGTATCTGTGTTTCCCCTACATAGTGCATGTCCATAGGATGCCAAGTTGAGAAAAGTCCCACTATTCAAGACAGTGTCTGGTCCCAGACATCCTGTCCTTATTGATGACAAATAGGAAGAATGCTCTTGGTCAGCTTAATTGAGTTCTGTGGTTGCTGGCACAGGAAGGGGCATTCTGGGTTCACTCAGAGAATAAAGAAAAGCATAGCTGTTGTGCCAGAGCACGCAAAGCATCATGGTGGGTTGAATTCAGAATGGGCCAAAATGTCTCTCCTGGTTTACCAATGCAGTTTTTAGGCCTTTCTCAGATGTTGGGGTCCAAAATGGTTGGGGGAGGAGTCTACAGTATGTGTATATATGTGTATAAAATCATTCTATACATGCTTCTATTCATCAGTTCTTTTTCTGAATACAGGTAGTGTCTTCCTTTATATATCCTTTGTTGTTAACTTGGGTATTTATAACAGTCAAAAAACCGTTTTCACTCAAAGTTGTTCGTAAAACAATATTGCTGTTACTCTATACAGTGTTCTCTTGGTTCTGCTCATTTTGCTCTTTGTTATTTTTTTGTGCAAATCTTTCCATGTTCTTCTAAGATGGTTGAGCTCGTCCTTTGACAGCAAAGTGGTATTTTATCACAATCACATACCACAACTTGTTCAGTCATTCCCCAATTGGTGTTCATGCCTGCAGCTTCCAATTCTTTGCCACCAGAAAGACAGCTGCTATAAACAGTTTTTAGAACATACAGGTTTTTTCTTCCTTTTTCCCTAATGGTCTTTGTAAATGAATCTAGTAGTGGTATCGCTAAGTCAAAGGGTATAGGCAGTTTAATAACTCTTTGGGAAGAATTCCAGATTGCTCTTCAAAATGGTAGGATTAGTTCATCAACAATCATTTCAGACATCATCCGACGCTCATCTACAGGCAGACAGCATCTGTGGTGACGAGTCCTTTGGCACGGTCTTGGCACCATTGCCTTGCTGAGAAGAGTCCAGTGGTCGACGGGTCTCGGTGGTACCGTACGGCTGCTGCCCGGTGCTGAGTTCCCTCAGTTCTGCTGACCACCCTCAGCAGGAGTCCAGGAAGGTCTTTCCTGGTGTCATCGGAAACCATGTGGTTCTTTCGCCCCAGTCGAACACCGTCAGATTCAAATGCAGTCCTCGGGCTCATGGCGTTCAGACCTTCCTCCCCCCTCCCCTCTCCACCAATTGCTGGGCCGGCCCTTCATTTCCCACCCGATTCCACCAGAGGAAGAGCTGCTGTGAAGAGTGTCGCGCCCATGGGTTCTTTTGCCTTCTCTGGGCTCTCTTGGGGATGCGGAGCCAGTCGTGGTCTCACCAGATCTCAGGGTCTGCAGATTTCCGTGGTCCCTTCTGAGGTCAGCGCTCCATATGGCTCTCCTGAGTCTTTGGAGCAGTTGAGGAGCCCAGCAACAGCATGCAGGGTGTTCTCATTCTGGGGAGGGGGTGGAGGGTCCAGATGAATTTCTGTCTAGTTGTTCAGAGTCATTGGGTCATGGAGCCCGCACCAGTTCTGGAAGACATGCCTTGTGTCAGGGTATGCAGTGCCTGTGGGTCGGCTCCGTGCTCTGCATCCAGTAAGTGAGCAAAGCACTTGTATTTCTTTCTCTCTGTTCTGGAATGAGTTTCCCACCTGGCTAGCATAGAGACCCAGCTGAGCTGTGGCCTTTTTCTCCATCTTTCTAGGCAAGGCCTGGACAGAAATGTGGGCAACAATTTTTAGAGCCGGTGTTGACAATGAAGGCCTCATTTCTAAAATATATGGAGAACTGATTCAAATTTATGAGAATACAAGTTGTTTCCCAATTGACAAATGCTCAAAGGATGTGAACAGGCAGTTTTCAGATGTAGAAATTAAAGCTATTCACAGTCATCTGAAAAAATGCTCTAAATCACTATTGATTAGAGAAATGCAAATCAAAATGACTCTGAGATATCACATCGCCCCTATCAGATTGGCTAATACTACAGAAAAGAAAAGTGATAAATGTTGGAGAAGATGTGATAAATTTGGGACCCTAATGTCTTGTTGGAAGATTGGGAACTGATCCAACCATGCTGGAGAGGAATTCGGAAATATGTCCAAAGGGCTCTCAAACTGTGCATACTCTTTGATTCAACAATATCCCTACTAGGTCTATATCCCAAAGAGACCATGAAAAAGGGAAAAATGAAAAATACATTAAAAAAAACGAAAATATTTATAGCAGTTCTTTCTGTGGTGGCAAAGAATTGGAAAGTGAGGGGGAGTACCCATCAACAAGCGAATGGCTGTACAAGTTGAGGTGTATGAATGTGATGGAATACTATTGTTCTATAAGAAATGATAAGCAGACAGAATTCAGAAAAACCAGGAAAGACTTACATGAACTGATGCTGAGGGAAGTGAACAGAGCTAGGAAAACAATACACACAGCAACAGCAACATTGTGTCATTATTAACTCTGATAGACATGGCTCTTCCCAGCAATGGAATGACCCAAGACAATTCCAAAAGACTGACAATGGAAGCTGCCAGCTACATCCAGAAAAAGAACTATGGCCTCTTAATGCAGACTGACGCGTACTATTTTCACTTTTCTTTTTCTTTTTCATTTTTTCTTTCCTTTGTTTTTCCCTTTTGCTCTAATTTTTTCACAACATGACTGATGTGGAAATATGTTTAATATGATTGCACATGTACTGTCTGTATCAGATTGCATGCCATCTTGGGATGAAGGGAAAATTTGGAACTCAAAATCTTATGAAAGTGAATGTTGTAAACTAAAAAGAAACATATTTTAAAAAAAGAAACAAAAAAGAAAGAGAAGAGAAAACTAAAAATATAAAATAAAAAATTCTTTTTTGAATTTATTTTTAGTTTTCAACATTCACTTCCAAAAGATTTTGACTTCCAAATTTTCTCCCAGTCTTGCCCCCCCACTCCAAGATGGCATGCATTCTGAATACTGCTTCCCCTAATCTGCCCTCCCTTCTATCTCTCCCTGCCCCCTCCTTCTCTTATCTCCTTCCCCTTCTATTTTCCTGTAGGGCAGGATAGATTTCTATAGCCCATTTCCTGTTTATTTCCTAGTTGCATATGAAAACAATTTTGTTAACATGTGTTTTTAAAACTTTGGGTTCCAAATTTTTTTCCCTTCTTCCCTCTGCACCCACCCTCATTGAAAAGGCAAGCAACTCAATACAGGTTACACATGTGTAGTTATGCAAAACACTTCCATAGTAGTTATGTTGTGAAAAACTAACTATATTTCCCTCAATCCTATGCTGCCCCCTATTTATTCTATTCTCTCTTTTGACCCTGTCCCTCCTCAGAAGTGTTTGCTTCTGATTACACCCTCCCCCAATCTGCCCTCCCCTCTATCATCTTGCTGCTCTCTTGTCCCCTTTCCCCCCATTTTCTTGTAGGGTAAGACAGATTTTCATACCCAATTGAGTGTGTATGATGTTCCCTCCTTAAGCCAAATCCTATGAGAATTAGATTCACTCACTCCCTCTCACCTTCCCCCACTTCCCCTCCACTGTAAAAGCCTTTTCTCATCTGTTCTATGTAAGATAATTTACCCCATTGTACCACTCCCTTTCTCTTTCTCTCAGTATAATCCTCCCTCACCCCTTAATTTTATTCTCCAGATATCACCCCTTCATCTTCAACTTACCCTGTGCCCCCTATCTATCTATCTATAAAAAAAATTCTTTAAAAATGTTGTCCAGGTTTTTTTTATTTAATCAAGGCTTTCAGGAAGTGCAATAATTTTTTTTTATTATCTCTCCTGGATCTAATTTCTAGGTTAATTGTTTTTCCAGTGAGAAATTTCACATTTTCTTCTTTTTTTACTTCTTTTATTTTATTTTTTCATTGTATCTTAAGGTCTCACAGAGTTATTGGTTTCTGCTTGTTCAATTCAAATTTTTAAGGAATTCTTTTCTTCCATGAAATTTTGTACTTCATTTCCCATTTGGTCAATTCTCTTTCATAGGGAGTTATTTTCCTAGGTAAATATTGGTACTTCTTTCCCCATGTAATTGATTCTTTTTCATGATTCTCTTGTATTATTTTTCTTCTTTCACCCACTTTTTATTTATTTCTCTAATTAGTATTTTAAAAACCCTTTTAAGTTCTTCTAGGAATTCTTTTTGGGTCTGAGATCAAATTCCATTTTTCCTTGAGGTTTTACATGTAACCATTTTGACCCTTTTATCCTCTTCCAAGTTTATGCTTTACTCCTCCCTATCATCATAGTAACTTTCCATAGTCAAGCTACATTTCTGTTTTTTGCTCATTTTTTTGTGCCTTTTTTTTGTGTCTTGGTGTTTTTAAGTGAGAGTGGGTCTCTGGTCCTGCCCTGTTCCAAGTTTTTAGTACTGGGTCTTACTGCTGTCTTTCACTGGACATGTGGCCTTAGCTGGGTGATCCCTGTTGGCCACCCCCAGGGTGGGGCATGGCTACTGGGATTAGATCCATGGGGTGGGGCCTTGCAGAGCTGCAAAGACTGTTCCCTTGCCCTGGAGGCTGCTGGCTTGCAGGAGGTAATTGCAGGAGGCAATCCTGGTGGATTGCCCCAGACTTGGAGCCCTGCTGCAGGCCCCCTGCTGTGAGGTTGGCGGCTGCTGCTGCTGCTCTTGGACCTCCCTACTCTGCCCCAGGCCCAGTGAGACAGACCTTTCCTGGGGGCCTGCTCAGCTGCTTCTCTGTTCCTACATCAGGGCTGAGAAAGTTTTCTAGTTGTTTGGAGGGGAATTTGGGAGACATTCAGAGGGTTCCTTTCTCAGTCCACCATCTTGGCATCTGAACAGCCTTCAAAATTGGAGAGAGGCCAAAATAGGCTTTCAGGGGCACAACAGAATGGAAGGAATGAGAGGGGAACATTGGAGGGAGGGAGGGTGGAGGGTGCAGATGAAGGCCTGGGGAGGGTCATGGAACCTTAAAGGGGCAGGGGGGTCAGAGAACGGGAAGGGGCTGCCCAGGCAGAAAAGCAGGGAGGGAGGAGGGGAGGAAAGGGCCTGAGGGAGAAGCTGTCTCTGTCTTGTGCTCACCAGGCACCTCTGGAGCCCAGAGGGGAGGGCACAGAGGGAGCAGAGCCTGGGGGGTTTCTGCCTCACTTCCCCATCAGTCTGGGTCACTTTGAGCTTTACCACTACTGTCCCCATACTGACAGTAATAATCAGCCTCATCCTCAGCCTGGAGCCCAGAGATGCTCAGGGTGGCCATGTTCCCTGAGCTAGAGCCAGAGAGTCAGGCAGGGATCCCCGAGGGTCTGCTGCTAGTGTTATAAATCACTATCCTAGGGGCCTGGCCAGGTTTCTGCTGGTACCACTGTACATAGTAGCTACTAATTCCATCCCCAGTACAGGAGATGGAGGCCATCTCTCCCAGGCCTTTGGACACTGAAGGTGGCTGAGTCAGCACATAGGAGGCACCAGAACCTGCAAGGACAGGAAAGAAGAGATTGGTCAGAGGCAGGGGTCTCATGGCCCAAGGGGATGCTGGCCCCTCCCCTCAAACAGTTTCAGCATTAGCTCAGGGCAGGCCTGGCCTGAGACATTGTGGGGCCTGAGCCACAGGGAGGAGTCCCTGGGAAGCCTCACCTGTGGAGACAGTCAGGAGTGAGAAGAGCAGAGAGATCCAGGCCATGGTCAAGGTTCCTCCCAGAGCTCAGTTTCCTGAGGCTCCCCAGCTGGGGCTGGGCTCCCCCAAGGCTGTCTTAAGACCAGGCCAGGCCCTGCAGGGAGGAGGGCCCCACATGCAAATCTGCTGCTGCTCTGGATCCCTGAAGTTGGGGCCTCAGGGGAGGCCTGACTGAGCCTGTGGGCTCCTGGGGCAGATGGGACAGGTCCTTCTTCAGGGGAGGCTCATCATGGCCCTGAGGTCATTCCTCCTCTGAGATTCTGGGATTCTGGGGTCCAGGTTCATTCCTCCCCAGGCTCTGTGTCTGAAGCTCCAGGACCTTGTCAGTGTCACTGAACTGCTTTCTCCTCCTGGACCTTCCTTGTGCACTAGGGCCTTCTCCCCATGGGCCATCCCTCCACCATGCTGTCCCCTCCTCACCTTGGTGAGTTCCTCCAGGACCTGCTTGTGGACAGCCAGGCTTCCTTCCCCTCCAGCTGTGCCTCTGACTCTGGAGGCTTCAGAGACACCCTGGAATGGTGACTTCTCACCCCCATCACTGTGAGCCCACAGTCCGGCCGTCAGAGTCAGGAGACCACCCAGACCCCAGACCTAGGACACATGCTGAGCCTCAGAGGGCCTGGGGGAGTCCTCTCAGCCTCAGCTCATTCTGGGGCTTAGCCCTCCTGGGATCACTCTCCTTAGGCTGAGGCTGTCTTTTCTTTCCATCCTGAAACAGGGAAGGATCAATATGTCTGTTGATGGAGAAGGAACTCCCCAAGGAGGCCATCACAGATTTAGGAAGCAATTGTGGATTTTGGACAGCTTTGGATTTGACTGAAAAGGAAAAAAAAGAGAAATAACGACCGGCTTTGCCCCCTGTCTGATGTCAGAGCTCATCCTCCCTTCCAGTCTGAGCCTTGATCCTCTCCCTGTTTTCGTTTCTGTCTTGTCCCCTTTACCTTGTCCTTTGCTTTTCTCACCAGCCTCAACCCATTCTGGGGCTCAGCCCCCTGACATTATCCTCACTGTGCTGGGCCTCACTTCTCTACCCATCCTATGGCTGGGTGGTGCAGTGCTTACAGCTTGGGACTTGGAGTCAGGGAAATTTTCTTTCAGTCTGGTCTCTGAGGCTTATGAGTTGTGTGACCCTGGGCAAGTCACCTAACCTGTCTGGGGCTCTCTTCCCTTATCTGTAAAATGAGAACATAATTCTACTTACCTCCCAAGGGCAGGGAGTGAGTCTAAATGACCTAACACATGGCATTGCCTAATAAAACTTAAAATTCCCAGGAAATACTAAATGCTGGGCCTCCCTCTGGGCCTGAGCCCACACCTACCATCAGGCAGATCGCAAAGATGTCGGGATTGGAGGGAGAAGGGGGGAGGGGGGAGGTTGGAGGCTCTTTCTCGGGGTTCTTGCTGCAGCCCCCTCTTCTGCCTGAGGCCTTTCCTCATTCCCCCAACCCACAGCTGAGAGGCCCCTCCTCCCCCAACTGCCTGGCATTTCTCTGTGTTGTACTTCCCCATTCAGGGGCATCTGGGTTCCTCCAGAAGAAGGGAAGGGTCTTGAGGACAGAGACTGCTCCTGTTTGTTATTGTGCCCCCAGCACCTGGCACAGTGCCTGGCACAGGGTAAGTGCTGAACACTTGGTGATTCTGTGATTATTCTGTGCATTTGCAGCACCTGAGGGTGTTCTGGGGCCTCAGGGAAT
>NW_020942322.1:0-1606 GCF_900497805.2 Vombatus ursinus
TGGCAAAAGAGGTCCAAAAAGTCAAGGAGGAGAAGAATGCCCTTAAATGCAAAATTAGCCAAATGGAAAAGGAAGTCCAAAAGCTTACTGAAGAAAATACTTCCTTAAAAATTAGAATGGAGAAATTGGAAGATTGGGATAATTTGAGAAATCAAGGCACTGTAACACTAATCAAAAGGAATGAAAAAATAGAAGAAAATGTGAAATATCTCATTGGAAAAACAAGTGACCTGGAAAATAGATCCAGGAGAGAGAACTTAAAAATTATTGTACTATCTGAAAGCCATGATCAAAAAAAGAGCCTAGACATCATCTTTCAAGAAATTATCAAGGAAAACTGCCCTGATATTTTAGAACCAGAGGGCAAAATAGAAATTGAAAGAATCCACTGATCACCTCCTGAAAGAGATCCCCAAAGGAAAACTCCTAGGAATATTGTAGCCAAATTCCAGAATTCCCAGATCAAGGCGAAGATATTGCAAGCAGCCAGAAGGAAACAATTCAAGTATTATGGAAACACAATCAAGATAACACAAGATTTAGCAGCTTCTACATTAAGGGTCTGGAGGGCATGGAGTATGATATTCCAGAGGGCAAAGGAGATAGGACTACAACCTAGAATCACCTACCCAGCAAAACTGAGTATAATCCTTCAGGGTAAAAAATGGTCATTCAATGAAATAGAGGACTTTCAAGCATTCCTGTGGCAAAGACCAGAACTGAATAGAAAACTTGACCTTCAAATACAAGACTCAAGTGAAACATGGAAGAGATAAACAGGAAAGAGAAATCATAAGAGACTTATTAAGGTTGAACTGTTTACATTCCTGCAGGGAAAGATGATATTTGTAACTCATGAGTCCTTTGTCAGTATTAGGGTAGTGGGAGGGAAAAAATTATATGTTTGTATAGACAGATAGATAGAGGACACAGGGCGAGTTGAAGATGAAGGGGTGATATCTGGAAAATAAAATTAAGGGGTGGGAGAAGACTATACTGGGAGATGGAGAAAGGGAGAAGTAGAATGAAGTAAAATATCTCACATGAAACAGACAAGAAAAAGCCTTTACAGTGGAGGGGAAATGGGGGAAGGTTAGAGGGAATGAGTGAATCTTATTCTCATAGAATTTGACTTAAGGAGAGAAAAACATACATAATGGGGTATGGAAATCTATCTTACTCTACAGGAAAATCAGGGGGGAAGTGGACAAGAGAGCAGGGGGTTGATAGAGGGGAGGGCATATTGAGGGAGGGGATAATCAAAAGCAAACACTTCTGAGGAGGGACAGGGTCAAAAGAGAGACTAGAATAAATGGGGGGTAGGATAGGATGAAGGGAAATATACTTAGTTCTCCACAACAGGACTATTATGGATGTGTTTTGCATGACTGCACATCTATAAGCTGTATCAAGATGCTTGCCTTTTCAATAAGGGTGGGTGGGGAGAGAGGAAAGGAAAAAATTTGTAACCCAAAGTTTTAAAAACATGTTAAAAATTAAAAAAAGAAAATACACCAAAACATTTAGAGGGACCTGGAAGCTAGAGAAGTTGTTATTGATTCTTCCACAGTGTTACCTGGGCTTTTTGAAGTTAGAAAAACAAGAG
>NW_020942323.1:0-14625 GCF_900497805.2 Vombatus ursinus
TATCTCAGGACAGAGGGCTGGGCTCATCAGAACCCCTGGTGCCTGGGCTATCTAGTAATGGACACTTTCCTGTTGCCCTGGTCACTGCCCTTACCCAGGTCACCCAAAGTCTTTGCTCTGGGCTTTTCTGACTGCCCCAGTATTTTCTCAAGGGCCCCTCCTTTCTTGTGACCTCCAAACAGCGCCTTGCAGTTTGCATACATGTCTCTTTTCCATGACTGGTCATGTTTGCCTGTGCTGGCCCTGGTTTTACTAGTGTCTCCCTATGCCATTGCCCACTGGATTCTGGCTGATTTTTTGTGCAATTTTGAAATGAAGTTACTTCACAATTTCATTGGATTTCTTAATCATTATGACATGGATACCAATGGTACCCTAGGGGTTAAAAAGAAGATTAAGGGTTGCTTTTTCAGTATTTTGTGAGGCCCCTCCTGAGGGGGGACTCATTCCATAGCTCATCCTTAACTTGGGAGCATCCTAACGTCTTTTTCCCCTTATCTTGGAAGACCATAAAACTTCTCCTTAACCTGTACCAAAAGAATTGCTCTTGTCTCCCTTTTTTCTGTGTTCCCCCTGCCCTTGATCTTTAATCTGTATCCTCCTTGTCCTGACCTTGATCTTTAACCTGTATCCTCCTTGTCCTGCCCTTAATCTTTAACCTGTGTCTCCCCACACTGTGAATCTTTAACTACCATGAGACCCTAAAACCAGGTTATCATCCTGCATCTACTGGCTGTGTAGCTTTCTGTCTATACAAGCCAAGTTCTGTAAATCCAGTACCTCCATTGTAGCTTTGCTACTACAATAAAGGTCTGTGCTCCTGATGGCTGAAATAGAAGGCTGAAGTGAATTCTTCACCTGACCCTGTGGTCTAGGGGTGCTAAGAACCCCAAAAAACAAGGGTATAGGACAGGAGATCTGCCACGAAAGAAGTTGACCACTCAAGCCTCCTTTCAGTTCAAGCAGTGGGATTATTAAGACACCTAAGACACTGGTTGGGTGGGTGAGATTCCTAGTGAGGCTGCCGTATTCTGAAGCCAATACAAATGGACCAGATTCTTAAGGAATCTGTGAAATTTAATGGAGATAAGATTGTTATTTTCATACAGAAAGACTGTGAGAAGATCTGGATGGGATCAAGTAGTAGCAAGTAGCCTGGGGTGGGCCAGCTACAGACAAGGAGGACCACAATGAAAGGGCAGTAAAAAGGATTATACTGGGATGGGCCAGAGGCCTCAGGGAAAACCAGGGTCTTGCTTGCTGAAGTGGGTGAGAAAGTTCAAGGGCTTTTTGGGGTCCAGGTCCCATCCCCATCAAGGGCAGCTACTTCTAATCACAGATGACATGGTAAAGACAATTCATATAAAATGTTCTCCTAAAAACAAGGTTCACTCCTTCCCACAAATATACACAGCATCCATGGGAGGAGGAAGCTTAAACTTGGACCAATTTATCTTCATCCTATGTCTTCAGAACAGCTTTCTTAGACTTTCTTTCCTCTCTACTCTCACTGGGACCACCCTGGCACAAACAACCCTTTGCCTGGAGTCTTCCATTAGCCTCCATACATATTCTGCATACAGACTTCTATTTTTCAGTTCTTTTTCTGAATGCAGATAGTGTCCTTCTTTCTATGTGCTTTATGGTTAATTTGGTTAATTATAATACTCAAAATAACTTATTCACTCAAAGTCATTCTTAAAACAATATTTACTATATACAATATTTTCTTGGTTCTGCTCATCTCACTCTTCATTTCATGCAAGTCCTTCCATGTTTTTCTAAGAGTATTGAGCTCATCATTTCTTTTTTTTAATTTCAATTTTTTTTTTTTAGCCAATTGGGGTTGACTTGCCCAGGCTCAAACAGCTAGTAATTGTCAAGTGTTTGATCTGAGGCCAGATTTGAACTTGGGTCCCCCTGATTTCAAGGTCGATGCTCTATCCACTGTACCACCTAGCTGCCCTGAGCTCATCATTTCTTACGGCACAGTAGTATTCCATCACAACCATAGACCACAACATGTTCAACCACTCCTCAATTGATGGGCATTCCTGAAATTTCCAGTCCTTTGCCACTACAAAGAGAGCACAATAAACATTTTAGAACATATGGATTTTTATTCTGATTCTTCTTGCACAACATGACTAATGTGTTTAACATGATTGTACTGCATATGGTCCTCGATGTAGGGAGGGAAAGGGGGGACAAAACAAGGCCCTGTTCTCTAGTCATACTGCCCAGCCTTCCCCTTCCTGTTTCAAGAAAGGATCAATAGATTCTCCAGCTGGTGGCCTGAGGGGAAGCTGGAGCTTCCCAGGAGAGGGAGGTGGGTCCCTGCTGCTTCTCTGTCCTTCTTCTGGAGCTGGACATCATGGAATAATCTCTGCTGATAATGTAACAAAATCAGTTGTTTTATAAGGGTTAGCAATATCTTGATGAAGTAAATGTAATATACTTGTAAATGAAGAAATAAGAAATAAAAGTCATTTAAAACCACACAGATTTAAACTAAATTATTTTCTAAATGATAGGACATTTGAAAGCAATTATAACTGGTTTTCTGAAGGATAAGGGAATGGACTTGAGATTTCATTGGTCTAGAGTATTCTGGAGGAGAGACTTTCACTGGCAATGCTGGTCCATGCCTCCTCTGCTCCCTCTGAGAGAGGGAGGTGACTAGCCCAAGGTCACACAGCCAGGATGTGTGAAAATAAAAATGGAAAGGGATCCATAAGAACCAAATTAGACAGAAGATAAAAATAAGTGATATATAACAATCAAATCTTAAGGAAATTAATTTAAAATTTGTTTTCTAAAATAAATTTTAATTGAAAGACCCAATTCAACTGGACAAATAAAAATCTTCTTGGCAAAGGGCAGGGTAGAATGCCTGACAACCGAAGGGACATAGCCTCTGGCAACAGGTGACAAATCAGGGGGCTGGGGGCCCTACCTGGGTTCCAGGTAGATAGTCTACTGCCTACGGGATATGACCCAGCTGTCTCCTCTCAGTCTAGGGTCTCAGTTGACTGGGGCAGGAGCATGGGGAGGAGGCAGCCTCATTCAGGACAGAGAAGCTGGAGTCAGGGACAGGGAGCAGGACTGCCA
The DNA here is from genome assembly GCF_900497805.2 of Vombatus ursinus. Taxonomy (NCBI): domain Eukaryota; kingdom Metazoa; phylum Chordata; class Mammalia; order Diprotodontia; family Vombatidae; genus Vombatus; species Vombatus ursinus. The sequence continues at coordinate 3,112 of NW_020942323.1, forward strand.
GGAGCCTGGGGGAGGAGCTGGCACCTGGGACCAGGCTGCTTCAACAAGCAGTTAAGTGAGTCAGATGAGACAAAGTCCAAACCACACCTAGAAATGATTAACTTTTTTATTCAAGTAAAAACTACCTAATTCCCTGAGTCAGCCTGTGGGTAGGAGGCCTGGACAAGGGCAGGGCATGGAATGAGGAGGGCTGGGTTAGGGCCAAGGGAGTAAGAGAGAGCAGGCTAGGACACCCAGGGATTGACTAGGGCTGGTTCCTGGGACCAGGTGCACACTCAAGTATTGAAGGGAACAGCTCTGGGAACAGGCAGCCTGGCAAAGGGCAGCCCCAGCAACGCCCATCCCCCACCTAGACCTAGAAATTAACCCAGAAACCAATTCTTGGAGGAGGGTCTGTGGAGGATTAGGCTGAGGTGAGAACATGGCTAAGAGGTTTCTCCCCAAGAATCCATCCTCCTGACTCTCAGTGGATGATCACCTTTGACACAACCCACCTAGCACAGGGACCTCTGAGGAATTTCTCTGTCATCCCAGCAAAGCTCAGGTCCCTGAGCCCAGGGCCAGACCATATGTTCAGATCCAAGAGAGGCGCCTTGGGCCAGCAAATCAGGGGATCCTCAGATCCCTCTCACAGCAATAATCACAGGGTCCAGTGAGTAATGGAAGGATTAAAGGCCAAAGGGCAGGGGCCTCCTCTTACCTCTGGAATTTTGTTTTGCAGAAGAAACAAGTCACCATGAGGGAACCAGTGAAGACCACCAGGACTACAGCAGCAATCATTATAGGAAGTGTCTTCTGAGATGTGGGGAGACACTCTGAAAACAGATCCCCAAACTCCATTATTGTGGAAATTAGATAAGGGAAACCCCAGACCCTGATCCCTATGGCCCAGGTTAGGGGTGGGAGCATCAGGAGGGCATCAGGATTCAGGAAATCCTGGTCAGGGACACTGCTTTGTGCACAGATGATGCAGTCTTCCTCCACCCCCCCCAGCCTCTAAACAGCCCCCCAAACCAAGGTTCCCCAGGGCTTCAGAAGAGAGAATGGAAGAATGGGAAAAGAGCTTAGAAAGAATTGAGCCCAGCTGCCTCGGTATAAAGAGAGGAAAATAAAAGAGAGAGGCCTTCCTTTCTTCACTTTGTAAATCACAGAGCCAGGACTGAAGGTTGGGTCCTCTGACTCCCAATGCAGTCCTTTTACCACTACCTCACAGCTGTGTCCTTATAGATTCAGAGACTTTCAGAGGATGATGGAACCTGAGATCACATCTAGTCCAACCCCATCATTAGACAGAGGGCCAGAGAGCAGAGAGGAGAACAGAACTGTCCACAGGGTTCCACTGAGGTAATGACAGAGACAGGATCAGACTCCATGTCTCCTGAGACCCAGACCAGGTCTCCTGATACCACAGGTGCTAAAGTCCATTCTGGGGTTGGTTCTGACATCCCCATTGAGAAATTCTCTCTGGCTTTTAGCTGAGCAGCCTAGACTCCAGCAGCCCTGGGATCAACCTTTCACTAAACTGTCACATTGGTCCATTGCATTCTCTGGGTCTTGGTGTCACCCTCTACCTATAACAGGAGGGGGTTGGGGCAGCAGGATGATATAGGAGAGCAGAAACAGCCCCAGACTTGGAAAATCAGAACATCTGGTTTCAAATTGTGTCTCTATCCCTTAATGGCTAAGTGAATTTCTACAGGTCACTGGGTTTGTCTCTTCCTCGGTAAATAGAAGAGGAGGCCTCTATATAAAAGCTCTAAGGTCCCATCCAGAGATGACCTTCTTCAATGTCAAAAGAGTCTCTATCAGCATCTTACCCCTCTTCCAGTAACCTTCCATCTCCTCTAATCCCAGAAGCCTAGTGCTTCAATTTCATCATCATTAACATGGACAATAGAGCATTGGGAGGAACCATGACATTGGACGTTTATGGTGTGACCAGATTGTAGAGGACTCTACAACAATAGGGAGCCATGGAAGTTTCTTGAGCAGTTAAAGTGATATGACCCAAGTTGTGTTTTAGGAGGTGAATCTGGTTTTTTGTTTTTTGGCTAGGCAATGGGGTTAAGTGACTTGCCCAGGGTCATACGGCTAGAAAGTGTTATGTGTCTGAGGCCGGATTTGAACTTAAGTCCTCCTGAATACAGGGCCGGTGCTCTATCCACTGCGCCACCTAGCTGCCCCTAGGGAGATGAATCTGCCAGCTTGTGCAAGACAGATTTGTGAAAGGAGAAACTGGAGACCCTCCTTTTAAACAAAAGAAAAAGATGGACTTGGAGTAGGGATATTCGGGTCCAATCCCATCACTGGCACTTATCAGGGAGTTAGTATAAATAAGTCCCTTTGCTGCTTTGGGCCTCAGTTTCCCAAATGTGAAATAAGAGCTTTGATATAAATGATGAATAAGGTCTCTACTAGCTGGAACCTCAGATTGGAACTACTCTGTTCTACAAAAGGGCAGCATTTCAGGGGGCTAATTATCCTCTGAGCTGAAACTATGGACAGAGGGACATCCTCTTGAGGTTGGTGTACTCCAGGGCTAGACCTGGTCCACAGTTCAGAAGTTCCCCTTCCTTGGCTCTGGGCCCATTCTAAAATGTTTCAGACCAGGATTTTCTTTCAAGGCCAGATGTCCCTACTGAGAGTCTTCTATGGGCCTACCCAGACCTGTCTAGGCCCTTGGGGTAGGGAAGGAGCAGGGGAGAAAAGTCAAGCAATGTAGGCCCTGCCCATGAGGAACTCCTTGTCTACTTGGGGAAATAAGCTTAACCCTTTTAAATCAGTTTGTGTACCAGGTGAAATTATAGGGTCTGTTTATGGGGTACAAAGAGACAGCCCTTTAACTGCTTAGAGACCTCATCTCTGACTTCTACCAGATGAGGCAATGTATTGTGGAAGGGGCCTAATTTCTTTCTTTTGGCCCCAGAGGCTGAATTGGGAACAGCTAGAAGTGGTTGGGGGCCTACTTAGCCACCCTGCCCAGGAGAGGTGCCCCAGGTGGGATGGGCTGCCTCAGAAGGAGCCAAGGCATCCTTCTACTGAAGGTCTTTGGCCAGGGGCTGGATGACCACGTGTTTGAGGCATTTCAGGGATTTCCTTTCAGCTACTGGCTGGACATGGTGGTCTCTGAGCTCCCTTCCAGCTCTGAGGTTCCATGGGGAAGTTGAGTCCTGGTGAGACAGTCCCAGTGTCAGCCTGAGTGTGAGGCCTCTCCCTTCTCTTCCTTCATCCTCACTCCTTCTCTTCTCTTCCTCTGGCCACAGAAGGAGAGACCTCCCTACTCATTAAAGCTGATTCCTCTCCCTGTGCAGTAATCCTGTCCCCTTTTCTCCTTCCCTCCCCAGGACCCTGCTCCATAATCATTCCCTCTCTCACACATCTTCAGTATCTCCTTTTCCAGTGGTTTCTTCCCATTGGTTTAAAGGTATAGTCAGGTCTCCCCAGTTCTAAGGCTTTCAGTGATGTTTTACCCCTCTCCAGTAACTATCCCTTCACTCCTAAAATTGGAGGGAAAGTTGCCTCCCCCCAAAAGTCTCTCATGCTTCATGCTACAATTTCTCTTCTGTCCCCTTCAGTCTGGATTTCTCTCCCCCACCATTTGCAAGGTTAGTATTGGGGAAAAGCCCTAAAATGCATTAATAAGTGAAAAGCCATAAAAACTTGAACCCTGTGAAAGGTGGAAGCCCAAACATGGTGACCTGTTTACAAATCGTAACTTGGATACTAAATCATAACTTTGACACTGAGTCAAAACTTAAGATACTATGACCTCTTAAAGCCAAAACAAGAAAATTGTGACCAGGACAGGATCAATACACAAACTCACTTTTGGGCATAACATTGGCTTGACTCCCAAGCTCCTTACTAAGCAGAAAACCAAAAATATCCACCAATCAGTGCTGATGCACTCTCTAGCTCCTCCTGCCTTTGTTTTCAGTAATTACCATGGGGGTTTTGGGGTTCTTGAGAAGGGATCCACAAAACTGTCTGGTAGCCACCCCAGATTGCACCTGTTTGTAAGTATTCATAATGATTGATTAACTCACTACCTATAGTTAATATGAAGACACTTAACTTTGGTATTAAAAAGAACACCCCACAGATGTGGGGGAAGTACAGGGTTCTCCAAGCCAGGGGAATTCCAGACCTTACACCATTCTATTGAAATGTTTCCTCCAATGTCATCCATGGCTTCCTGATAAAGAAATCCCCTGGACTTCCTTGAGTCTTCATTGTCTGTGACCTCTCTGATATTGTTGGCCTCCCCTCAAGCCCTTCTGGGACATTTGTGGTTCTCTCTTCCACTGACTTCAGAGAAAAGACCCTTTCCTGGTCTTCCTCCTCCTTCTCTGTGGACTCCTCTTTCTCCTTCACTGGCTCTTTATCTCAGCCAGTTTGGGGGTAGGGGGCCCAAGGCTGGTCAAGGTTCTGTTTTTAATCCTCTTTTCTCTCAACGATTGTAGTACCTGTAATTAACTAAAAGTCTTTAACAAACAACTCAAGTTACATAACTTTCATTCCTACATCTCCATCCCTGACCTTTCTTCTGTGCTCAAGACCTCTATCTAACCTCAGAACACCCCCATCTAGATGCCTTTTCAGCATCCCAAACTCTCCATGTCACATGCTGAGGTCATATTTGTCCTTCTTAAAACAGTCCCTCCTTCTGATTTTAGAATTTTAAAATCAGAGGCACGACGATATACCCAAAGGAGTATTCCAAAGGGGAATCCCTTTGTTTGAGGAATGTCTCATTCCCACTGTCTCCCTCACCTCAAAAATCAATACCACTGTCAATTCTTCTCCATGTTGCTTCCAGAACAGCTTTGCCAGCCTTTCCTTCCTCTCTTTTTCATTGGGACTACCCTGGTACACGTCCTCCTTACACCCTGCCTGGAGTCTTCTGTTAGTTTCCATACATGGTTCCCTATCTCCACCCTTCCATCAGCTGCCAGGCCCATCTGCCCTGCACATGGCCCTGCCCAGGCTATTCTTGCCCTCCAAAATCTACAAGGGTTCTTTGCTGTGGAGCTCACCCTGCTTAGCTTGGCCTTATACTAGAGTAAGCCTCCCCAGTCTGGCAGCATCCTGCCATTCTAACCTTATCCCTTCTTCCTCCATGGGCTCTGTGCTTAGGTCAGACTGGAGCAGACCTTGTGCCCTAACAATGCCCTGCTTTTCCTGCTGCCATGCCTTTGCTCAGGCATTTCCTAGTGCTGGGAATGCCCTTCCTCCTTCCCTTCCTTTAATTTGATCACCACCACCTCTTCCCTGATTACTGGGTCACTTCACTCTTCACATCTCATTTCATTTTGCAACCTTCTCATGCACTTATCTTGTGTTACTGTATATTCCAGTTATTTCTCTTGCTTCCTCATCCTAACCTACCTGATTCCTAAACTGGGCAACTTGAAGGCAGGGGAGACCTATCTTATCTAAATTTTCTACCCAGTCCACAAAAGTATGGGGACCTGTGCACAGTAGTTATTGCACTGAACTAAATTGTACAGGACTGAAATGAATATATAAAAAAAAAACTACGTTAAATTAAATTGCACGAAAATAGAAGTTTTTTGAATTGAACTAAGCTATGTCTCAAGTGATCTATCACTCCATTATAGAGGGAAGTCCAAATTAGTTTGATGAGGGAATCTCCTGAAGTGGTTGCATTATTTGAAATCCTACTGCATATTTCCATTGGGTTGGAACTAATGACCATATTTCACATAATTATGAATTCAAATAGTATGAATTGAAATGTATTAAACTTATACTAATGAGGACCTAGGTTTATGCATCAATTCAGAAAGGGACTATGATTTTGTCAGTGTGCAAACAGCTATGAAGGTCTTTTGTAATTAAGTTGGCACAGAGAGTTTCAGTGACTTGCCTGCAGTCACACAGTAAATAAGAGTCAAAGGTAATATTTGGACTCAGTTCCTCCTAACTCCAAGTCCAGCAGTCTATCCACTCTGCCACACTCTCTTTCACTCTGCCATTATTTTTTAAAGCAAGTTAAGGGTCATATTTCTCCTGTTCCATCAAGAAAAGAGGCCAGGTTTTTTCCCCTTCTCTACAGCCTCACTTAGCACGAAGTTGGGCACAGAGAAGGTGTCTAGTCAACATTTGTTACTAGGCCAGTGTAGATGGAAATTATCAGATGACAGTCAAGAAGGCGTCAGAGCCTTAGTACCCCACTCAATGTTTGGCTTTTGAAGGCCAGGTGAAGCCTGATGTCTCTGAAAGAGACAATAAAATCATCCCCATTTTTGAGCTCCAGGACAGAGGGGAGGCCTGCATCATCTTTTAGTGGAAAACACCAAACCTGAAGGATCAAAGGGAGGAAAGAGGATTGAAGCCGGGAGTCAAGGTTCACTTCCCAAAGTGAGCTTGTCCTTTCCCACCTGCAGGACCCAAGGGAAATGTCAAGGAGAAGAAAATGGCCAGAGGAGGGATGAAAAGAGCCGAGTCTGATTCTGAGCCCAGACATTTCCAAATTGTATGATCAAAGTCCCTCCCCTCTCTGTGTCCCATTTTCCTCTTTGTTAAATGAGGGGCTTTGAACTCAATGTTCTTTAAAATCTCTCCCAACTCTAACAATCTGAGATTCAGAAGACACCCATACACCGCACAGCACGTACCTGCTATCTGCAGTTCAATGTGGGCTTCACTGTGATAGGTAGGTGACTGCATCTGGCATGTGTACGGACCAGAGTCAGAGACCTGGACCTGCTGTATGCTCAAGGTCGCCTTCCCCTCAGCCATGTCATGTTTCAGCAGCTTTGTCCTTCCCTGGAGCTCAGTGCCCTGGGATTCCTCCAGGTTCTCCCCGTTTGGGTACCTGTACACAAGGGTCTGGTTTCTGAACCAGTTCACAGTTATGTCCCGAGCATCCATCGTGGGGGAGATGTCACAGGAGAGTGTGACATCTTCCCCTTCCTTGGCCTGAATGAGCTGAGCGGGGCCAGCCACTGACAATGGTAGCTTCTGGCGTTCTAGGGACAAAACAGAAGAAAATTAGAGGACGGTGTAGGGCCAGGATTAAGAGTATTTGTTTGTGTGGCTGAAGGGCTGCAACAGATGAAGGTCTGACTTCTGGATCAGCTACTGCTCTGCTGTGGGCCAAATCCCTTTCCTCCCTGTGACACCCTCATAGACAAGACATTCTCTTTCTTGACTACTTTGCATGGTGGGAAAGAGAGGAAGCTTTTTGGATGCTGGAGTGTTAGGGATGGGTTCAGAAAGGCAAGATGCATGTTCTCTCACAACAAGAGCTGTTCATCTTTCTGGTCTACTGGATTTCATGTTGTCTGTAAGTGTGTGCATGTTCCATGTACTGATGGTGAGTGTAATCATCTTCACAAAAGTTTCTTTTTTTCTTTTCTGTGTTTTGACTGCAAGGTAGGATCCCCGCCTACCTCAGGAAGCAGGCCAGGGTTGAGGGGAAGCAGACAACTTTTAAGGCACCTTTTTTAGCCCCTTCCTCATGCCAGGATGTGAGCAGTGCAGTCCTTAAAAAAGGCTGCTCAGATACCCAGGAGGCTGTAGAATCCCACTGCTGGTCAGTCCAGTGAGAAGGGCCTGGGCCACCTGTGGACAGGGCTGTGACTTCAGCTCCCAGTGTATTCAAAACTACTGTTTCATCTCTTGCCTGTTGCCACAGGATTTTGAGGTAGGCAAAAATGGTAAAATGGTATCATTGATGTCTTTTGTCTTGAGCATAAACAGGATTTAAGTAAGGCAGAGTGGCTCAAAGGCATCAGCCTCACTCTCCTTTCCAGAGTCATCAGAGTCTAGCTCTGGGGCCTGAGATCCAGAACCCATAATCACTACTCCTATGGAATCACAGAAAACTGATTAATGCTGATTGGACTAGAGAAGGTGCCAAATGAACTGATCCTCCTAACAACCCTAGGAGGTAGAGAGGTGCTAGGTGGGGAAACGAGCACTGGACTCCAAGTCAGGAAAACCTGAGCTCAAATTCAGCCTGAAACACTTTCTAGCACTCTGAAATGGGCCAAATCACTTAAAACTGTATCTGCCTCAGTGTGCTCACTGGTCAAACTACCTCCCAGGGTTAAGAATAATAAGCAGGAATTTTTGTAAAGTGCTTTGTAGACCTTCAAGTTCTAGAGACATGCTAGTTGTTATTATCATTCCTATATTACTGATGAGGAAACTGAGGCTGAGAGAGTTTAAGTGCCTTGCACAGGGTCATACAGTTAGTAAATGTCTGGCAGGATTTGAACTCCTATGTGCCCAGCTCCAAGTCTGACTATCTACTCTGGCACCTAGTTGTCACGAGTCCTTAATGAATGCTTGTGGCCTGACTGGCTGACTTACAGGTCTTCCTGGACTCTAGGCTTAGGTTATTTATGCCTAGAAGTGACCACTCCTCCCTTGAAACATCTGTTCCTTCTGAGTGAAGCTCTGACTTCTCCTGGCATTCAGAACCCTCTCCAACCTGGTGCCATCTACCCTTCTCATCTATCGCACTTGACTGCACTCCTGGTACTATGGGCTCAGGCTAGACTGGACCACTCAGCATCTCCTGACACTAGCTCTCCTCAGCTAATGTGCCGTTGCTCATGTGGTGACTAGGTGGTGCAGTGGATTGAGCTCTGGTGCCAGAGGCAGGAAGACCTGAGTTTCAACCTGATCTCAGACACTTACTAGGGAGGCAAACCTGGGCAAGGCAAGCTCTGTCTGCCTCAGTTTCCTCATCTGTAAGATAGAGATCAATTGGTACCTAACCCCCTACATCTCTCCTGCCTTTTGTAGCTCAGCTCCTCCAAAAAGCCTTCTGCAATAGGTACCTCCACTTCTCCCTTTCTTATTAACCCCCTACAATCCAGATTCTAACCCCATCATTCCACTGATACTGCTCTCTTCAAAGCTACTAGTGATCACTTAAGTTTACAAATCCAATGGCTTTTGTCAGTCTTCCTTTTTCTTCTCCTCTCTACTGGCTTTGACTCTGTTAATCACTCTTTCCTCCCTGACAGCCTCTTCCCTCTAAGTTTCCAGGATACCTGTCTCCCTCCTGGTGTTCCTCTTACCTATCTGACTACTCCTTCTCTGTCTCCATTGCTGGATCCTCATGTAGATCATACCTTTAAATGCAGGTTTCTCTCAGAGTTCTGTCCTCAGTGCTCTTCTCTTCTCCCTTTACATGACTTCACTTGGTTATCTCATCAGCTCCCATAGATTTAATTACTGTCTCTATGCTGATGATTCTCAAGCCTACCTTTCCCACCCAGGTCTGTCTACTGACTTCCACTATCAGAACTCTGTCTTTCAGACATCTCAATCTGGATGTCCAGTAGACATCTTAAACTCACTATGTCCAAAAGACAACTCATTAATTTTTTCCCCTACACTGTCCCCGCACCCTACCTTCAATATGATTGTAGAGGACAACACCATCCTTCCAGCCCCTTAGCCTCACAACCTAGCAGTCATCCTGGATTCCTCACTCTCTCATACCAAACATCCAATCTGTTGCTAAGGCTGTCAATTTCACCATTGGAACATCGAGGCCCCTTTCTTTCCTCTGACACTGCTACCACTCTAGGGCAATCCCTCAGCTCCTCATACCTTGATTACTGCAGTAGTCTGCTGCTGGGTTTGCCTGTCTCAAGTCTCTCCCCATTCCAATCCACCCTCCATCCAGTCACTGAAGAGATTTCCCTAAAATGCAGGTCTGATCATGTCACTGTGCTCCTCAGTAAACTCTAGTGGGTTACTGTTGGCCCAGAGAGCAAATTCAAAATACTCTGTTCAGGATTCAAAGTTCTTTTGTCACCCCAATCCCTCCTGCCATCCCAATCTTCTTACATCTCACTCCCCAACACATATTATTTAATCCAGTGACACAGGCCTCCTGGCTATTCCACAAACAAAACACTCCATCTCTCTGCTCTGGGCATTCTCTCCCACAGCACAGGTACCATGAACTGAGATAGGTAAGGAAGGACTCTATTTCCTTCTCCAGTTTAGGCCCTATGGCCCTTCAGAAACAGGCTTAGGGTGTGGGTGGGGTCTATTTCTTTGTCTTTCTCACTTCTAGGCCCAGATAATGAATTCTCCATTCCACCCAGACCAAAGCCACAGTGACCTTACAGGGAGAAATTAAGGCCAAATGTTGCTGCCAGCACAGAAGGGAAGTCCAAAAAAGCCAGAATGCCTGGGAATTGAGTACAAGGGGGTTGGAACTTGGTGAAACTATACATTGTAGAAACTGGGCTGAGCTATGAACCTGAACCCACTCCACCTCCAAACTCTCCAGATATTGAAGTGACCTGTGTGGGGAGGACAATATTCCCAGATGTCAGTGAAAGTGACATTTGAATGTTTGTTCTGGTGACACTGTAGAATTAACTCTTACTGTATACTGTGTAATAGCTAAACGGAGTGTTAAGTGGACTAAGGATATAGAAGAATCTCTAATATTGGGGGAACATCATTGCGGCAAGGGGCTTGAGTCAATGATAGAGAGGCTGAACAACCTCAAACCCCCTTAAATGTTTGAGAGAAGCCTGAGGGGCTGAAATATTGCAGAACCAGTCTTCAGTGAGTGGGGGCACAGGCAGTCACTGTTACAGAAATACTAATCCACAAGGTAGTTGTGAGACTCCAGCGAGACAAGGTATGGAAAGTACTTTACACACTCTAAAGATTTCTGCCAATGTCAATGTTCTGAATGTCTCTTCCAGCTGGAGAGAGAACCCATGACCAAGGGAGGGCCTACCTGCTACCTGAAGGTCAAAGCTGGTTTCATTGTAAAAGATGCCTGCCTGGAAATAGCATGTGTACAGGCCGGTGTCAGACAGCTGGACCAGGTGAATTCTCACAGTCACCTTCCCCTCAGCCATGTCCTCTCTCAGCATCTTTGTCCTCCCTTGGAATGCAGGGGCCTGGACTTCCTCCATCTCATTCCCCATGCGGTACATGTGCACAACCAGTGAACCTCTGACCCATTTCACAGTCATTTCTCGAGCATCCATCTTAGGGGAGAGGTGACAGGACAGCAGGACATCTTCCCCCACCCAGGCCAGGGTGGGTTGGACCAGAGGGCCAGATACTGTGAATGTTCCTTTGTGGAGAACTAAGAACAGAACAGAAGAGAATCAGAAAACACTGGGGTGGTGGAGTTAATGTGTCTTCCAGAGCAGGGTCAGGGCAGCCCTGGGCCCTGAGGTTCTGATTGTGTTCCTGCTCAGGTGCTGCCCTGCTTTGGGGAAATCACTGGCCACACTGATATGTCTGTGAGATGGAGACGAGACATTCTCCCTCTCTATAACCATGTATATCCAGGGAAGCAAGGCAGCTGATAGGGGGCTGAAAGGTTGGGGGTGGAGGCAGGAGGACAACAGCTCCTGTCTATGACCTTATGGAAGGACCAGCCTCTGCCCCACCACTGAGGCTGTCCATAGATAACTCAGAGGAAGACCAGGCTTCTGGGCTACTGTTGGACTTGCCCTCATTCTGTGGCTGTGCAGCTGAGTGTTTTAG
>NW_020942324.1:0-7654 GCF_900497805.2 Vombatus ursinus
TTGCCCTGGACATCGTCTAGGGTAAGTCTAGGCTTATCTGGGTTACAGCGGGCAGGTATGGCAGAGGGTCGTTTGGACTTACTTAAAGACAACTTTCCCACAGAGGTGATGTTAAGTTCGATAGCAATTCCTACGAAATGGGGGGGGCTGGATTCAGACACAGCCAACAGGAGGTGGTTATGTTTGGATCAGACACATTTAGGAATGAGTGGACAGCAGAGAGTGTGTCAAAAATGGGGGAACCTAGGTTAGTGGGGGTCCCTGGATTTTCGGGAGCCTCTGGTACCAGGTCCCTAACAGATGGTGGGGCGAGAGTCAACATGGCTTGTGTGTTAAGGATGGGATTCGGACCTATTGGGAGTGTATGGGCGGGAACTGCGATTTTCTGAATGGTAAAGAGGACCCCATTATCCCACCCAGTCATGTATAACCTTAAACCCCAAGAATGCCCGAGATTCCAAGAGTCATCAGTGTCTTACTTGACTGTTAGGATCATAGGGTTACATTTCCCAGGCCAGCAGGAGGCAGGGAGGGGGCTTTGTCTCTTCAGGGTGATTAGGGGGTCCCGGCCGCCCCTAGGAATCCACCCGGCCACAGTCTCACAACCCCATTCTGCACAATGAAAGTGATTACTACCCTGACAGGAAGGATTCCCCGTGGCCGGACAAACATAGAACTCAATACTTCTGATCCTCACTTCCCCTGCCCCGGGTGTGGTTTGAGTGGTGGGAAAAGTGGGGCAGTATCCCCTTCCCCCAGTGATAGGGTCCCATATAGCCCGGTTTTGATTCCATCCTGGTCCCAAGAGGGTACAGAGGTCAAACCTGAAAGTGGGGGCTCCGTAACTGGTGAGAGCTTGGACGGTGGTCCCATCATTAGTTCGGGAGAGAATCCACCTGGATGGGGTAGGGCTATAGGAGTCATCCAAAGTCATCCCACAAGCAAAAAGAAAGAGAAAAAGAGTCAAGTTCTGGAGAGTCGAAGCTTTAGGTCGGACACTGCTTCTGCTGTCCAGGCAGTGGAGTTGGGCTCTGGGGCCTTCTTGATGTGTGACCGATGTATCCATGCCTTGCGGCCAGCAACCTTGACGGCAGAGGGGTTGCAGAGGATAATTTGATACGGGCCCGTCCACCGTGGTTCCAGGGCTGGTCCAGCTGGAAGCTTGCGAGTGAGGACCCAGTCTCCCGGTGACAGGACGTCCGATGAAGTTGCAGGGGCTGGTTCTTTCCCCGCAGCTTTCAGAACCGAGCGCACAGTGTTCTGGACCTCACGCAAAGCCTGGAAGGACTTAAGAAGAGTCGGATTAGTGAAATCTGGGGCTGGAATAGCTGCAGATACTCTTGGAATAATAGGAGGAGGGGCTCCATAGAGGATCTCGTATGGAGATAAAGAGAGGGTTGAGGAATTGGGAGTACACCGGGCCCGGAGGAGGGCGAAGGGAAGGAGACTGACCCAGCTATCGCCAGTTTCTATTTTAAGTTTAGCAATGTGCTCTTTTAGAGTTCTATTCATCCTCTCTACCTGCCCTGAACTTTGAGGCCTATATGCACAGTGCAATTTCCATTTCAATCCCAGCATCTTTGATAGGCTTTGAATTGTTGCGGACACAAATGCTGGGCCGTTGTCAGAGCCTATCGAGGCCGGCAGGCCAAATCTAGGAATAAGTTCAAAGAACAGCTTTTTGGCCACTACGGTTGCAGTTTCAGTTTTGACTGGAAATGCTTCCGGCCATCCAGAAAATGTGTCCACGAATACAAGGAGAAAACGGTACCCTCCCAACCCAGTTCCCATGTCAGTAAAGTCTACTTCCCAATGGTGGCCAGGAAATGTCCCTCGTGGTCTATCAGTCGGTATCCTTGACTGTGATCGTGGGTTGATTTTGGCACAGGCAAGGCATCTTCTTGCAGCTTCCTCGGCCGCCTGCTTCATCCCAGGGCTGTAGAAGTGTCGGCTCACCAGGTCGTAAAGCCGGGTTCTGCCTAAGTGGGTAAGGCCATGAAGAGTCATCAACAGGGGCGGCAACAGTGCCTTGGGCAGGATTAGCAAACCATTTGGGTGCCTTCTCCATCCCCCCTTTTCAGGGGTGCCATCCGGATCACTGGATTGATAAGATGGTTGGACAGGCAGCGTTCCCTCAGGTTCCATGACCATAGCGGGTATCAAGGGCTTGCAGGCAGCCGCTCGGGCAGCCCTATCCGCTGCCGCGTTCCCTAGAGACTGGGGGTCAGTTCCACGGGTGTGAGCAGGAACATGAATTACCGCCACCTCCTTGGGAAGCCAGATAGCATCCAGCAGCTCCTGGATCTGACTCTTGTTCCTAATCTCCTTACCCGCCGAGGTTAACAGTCCCCGTTGGAGATATACATATCCATGGACATGAACAGTGGCAAAGGCATAGCGGCTATCAGTGCAGATGTTTACTCGCCTGCCTGCAGAGAGTCTAAGGGCTTGAGTTAAGGCAATGAGTTCAGCACGTTGAGCAGATGTGCCGGGGGGTAGAGCGGCCTCCCAGAGGGTCTCAACTGGAGTGACCACGGCTGCACCCACCCTACGGATCCCCTCCTGAACAAAACTGCTGCCGTCCGTGAAGAGCACTAGGTCTGGGTTTGTTAAAGGAACATCGGTAAGTCCAGGGCGGGACGTGTGGATGGAGTCCAGTGTGTCCAGGCAATCATGTATAGGGGAGGAAGGAGGGGAGTCAGGGAGCAGGGTGGCCGGGTTGAGTGTGACCGGAGGAGCAAAGGTGATGCACGCGGGATCGAGGAGTAGGGATTGGTAATGAGTCAGGCGTGAATTTGAGATCCATCTTGTCGGCGGGGAATGTAAAAGCTGTTCCAGATGATGCGATGCTGAAATCTCAAGAGGCTGCCCGAAGGTGAGCTTAGCGGCTCCCCTAACCAAGACGGCAACGGCCGCCACAGTTCGCAGGCAAGAGGGCCACCCGGAAGCCACAGGGTCCAGCTGCTTGGAGAGATAGGCAACAGGACGATTCCAGGGCCCCAGGGGCTGGGTCAGAACCCCTTTGGCCACAGCTCGAGACTCAGACACATAGAGGCGGAAGGGCTTGGACAAGTCTGGCAGGGAGAGGGCAGGCGTGCTGGACAGCGCCTTTCGAAGCTTGTCGAATGCTTCCTGCTGCCGTGGTCCCCAAACAAATTGGGTAGATTCGCCAGTCAGGGCTTCATATAGGGGTTTGGCAACCTCGGCAAACCCCAAGATCCAGAGGCGACAGTATCCAGCCATCCCCAGGAATTCCCGGAGCCCGCGGTGGTCCCTCGGGGCGGGCATGCCCAAAATGGTAGCTACACGCCCCGAGACAGTAACCTTTGGCCGGAACGAAGGGTGAAACCCAAGTAAACAACGGATTGAGAGCACAGTTGTGCTTTCTTTCCAGAGGTGCGATAGCTGGAAGCCTCAAGCAACTGGAGAAGGTGGAGAGTTGCATCTTTGCATATTGCCTCAGAGGAAGTAGCCAACAAAAGGTCATCAACATACTGGAGGAGGGTGACCTCCGGATACTAGACCCGGAAGGCGGCCAAGTCGGAGGCCAGAGCTGAGCCAAAAAGTGTAGGGGAGTTCTTAAAACCTTGGGGAAGCCGGGTCCAGGTGAGCTGAGAGGATGTCCCAGTGTTAGGATCTGTCCAAGTAAAAGCGAATATAGGTTGGCTTACTGGTGCCAAGGGAATGGAAAAGAAAGCGTCCTTCAGGTCCAAAACAGTATACCAAGTCCGAGCAGGGTCCAGGGAAGACAGCAACGTATACGGGTTTGGTACAGTAGGATGTAAAGTTTCCACCCGGGCGTTGACTTCTCGTAGATCCTGGACGGGACGGAAGTATCCAGACCCGGGCTTGCGAACTGGAAGTAGGGGGGTGTTCCACAAGCTTTGGCAGGTTCGTAGAATGCCTGCCGCCAAGAGTCGATCGATATGAGGCTTGATGCCCAAAAGGGCAGCTCGAGTCAACGGGTATTGTTGGACACGTGCAGGGGTTGCTGTGGACGAGAGGTGGACTACCACTGGGGGCTGGTGTCCTGCTAGACCAAACGGGTTGGTCTCAGCCCAGACTCCAGGAACCAAGCCTTTGAAATGGTTCAACAGAGTTAGGGAAGTAGGGGTGGAGGTGGTCGAGGGGCAGTCTGGGGAAAACGTTAGGGGGAGGAGGCGAGACTCCTCCGACAACGGGCAGGTGAGAACAAGTTGTGGCAGGTTGAACCCGAGAGTGGGGTTAGGTCCCTTAAAGGTATGACAGCCTGAAGCTTGTGCAGAAGATCTCGGCCAAGCAAGGGGTAAGGGCAATCAGGCATCACTAGAAATGAATGGGAAACTAGGCCCTTCCCTAACTGGACTTCCCGAGAAGTGGTGAGGGGTACAGACTGTTTTCGTCCAGTAGCTCCCTGGACT
Source organism: Vombatus ursinus (assembly GCF_900497805.2). Classification (NCBI taxonomy): domain Eukaryota; kingdom Metazoa; phylum Chordata; class Mammalia; order Diprotodontia; family Vombatidae; genus Vombatus; species Vombatus ursinus. The sequence continues at coordinate 4,401 of NW_020942324.1, forward strand.
TGCACAGTGGATGATGAGAGGGAGCCCAGTGGGGATTTCAGGACCGATGTCGCAGCTCCAGAGTCGACTAGGAATGAGACAGGTTGACACTGAGAGTAACCCTCGGCTCCAGGGGGTCAAGAGTCACAACAGACTTTGAGCCAGGGCACCCCTAGTCTGTATTCAAAGTCAATAAAGGCTCTGCCTTCTCTTTCAGCCCGCGATTAGGGCACTCAGATTTCCAATGGCCCGTGGCTTTGCAGTAAGCACACTGGTCCCGAGCTAAAGGAGGCCTTCCCAAGCCTTTACCCCTATAGGGGCACCCAGCGTTTGGCCCCTCCCGCCTTCCTTTCCACCCTTGCTTCTGAGCTTCCCCTGGAACCTGTGCTAAAGCTGCCACTACCGCCCTTGCGACCGTGCGAGTTTGCTTGTCTTGAGTCTCTTCACGACAGTCAAACACCCGCTTGGCCACTTCCATGAGTTCAGTCAGATTCTTACCCTCAAAACCTTCAAGTTTCTGTAGCTTCCGACGGATGTCCGGAGCCGAATTGGCTACGAAATCAATTACGATGGCTCTCCGGTTATTGGGATCCTCTGGGTCGATAGGGGTGTAGGTTCGATATGCCTCGTAGAGGCGCTCCAAGTATGCAGCTGGGGACTCATTCTTGCCCTGTCTAACCTCACTGACTTTGGACATATTGGTTGGTTTCCATGCTGCTGCCCGTAACCCTCCCAGCAACAACTGGCGATACCTGTCCAGTGCTTCCCTACCGCGATCAGTGTTGGGGTCCCAGTCGGGCCGGTTCTCAGGGAAGATGTGGTTGCGGCGCCCCGGGTCAGTAGAGGGATGTTCATCTGGGTCCAGAACTCCCTTCCTGGCTTCTAAAAGAATCCTGTCACGCTCCTCGGTTGTGAAAAGAACCCGGAGGAGTTGCTGGCAGTCATCCCAAGTGGGCTGATGAGTATAAAAGACAGTCTCTAGGAGGGAGATTAGGCTCTGGGGCTTATCAGAGAAGGATGGGTTTTGCTGTTTCCAATTGTACAAATCACTGGTGGAGAAGGGAACATATACCATGAACGGTCTCCCTGATTCTCTGGGAGGGGAAGGAACTTGTCGCAGGGGAAACGCTGACACAGTGGAATCTGGGGTCAAACTAGAATTAGAAGGGCCATAAGGAGCACCTGCTCGAGTATGGGGTGGACTTATCAGAGGAGGGGCTGAGGGGCTCAGAGACCCTGAGGTTGGGTACGGGGGTGGATCTGAAACCTGGGACTGGGAGTACTTGGCTGGATCTAGGGGGTCAGAATCAGGGGGTGGTAAGACAGGAGAAAGCTGTGTGACGACCTTAGGACTTTCGGGAGGCTTGCGACTAAAGGTCATCTTTGATTCCGTTCCTGGTCTTAGTTTTGAAAGAGCCTGGACCTGTAGTGGTCCCGAAGGGGGTTTGAAATCAATCCAGGCGGTGATATAGGGGACCTGATCGGGGTGGCCAGGTATACCATAGACAATTCCCCTTACCCGGCCGGCCACCGAGATGTCAAACGTACCCTCCGGGGGCCAGCCTACCTCGAAGGTGGGCCATTCCTGTTGGCAAAAGAGAGCTAATTTCTTTTTAGTAACCTGAAACCCATAACCTTCTGCTATACGCCTATATTGTTTGAAGTTCCGTAAGACAATAAAGAGAGGGGAGCCTGGCTTAGGGCTCGAGGGTCCCTGTCCCATGGTGGATTAAGGACTGAGAAAGAAAAGAGTAACAAATAGACGTGCTCATGTAAGCAAGGACCAAACACGGACACAGGGAAGACACAGTCAAGACAGGGTAGAGGGGAATCAAACTGCCTCAATTCCGAACAACCTGGACAATGAGACAGGAATTTACACCCCCCCCCCCCCCACGGAACAAATAGTAGATAGACGCACACACACAGTCGACACAAAAACGGGAAAAAGACACAGTCAAAACCCTGGATGCTCCTGACACAGTAGCGGGGAACGAACCCGTCTCAGTTCCAAACAACCTGGAGAATGAGGCAGGAAGTCTTTCTCCCCCACCCCGCCACGGAGCGCACAGTGGACACACACACACACACACAGTGACATCGGCGCCGGACAGACACAATCAGACAGGCAGGACTCTCACACGGTGTCCCGTGGAGGTCAGTAAGGGCGTTGCAGCTGCATCCAGCCTGGCCACTTACTTCAGAAGAGTACTCACCAGAACAGACAGATTACAGCTTGCTCTATGCCCAATTGAGGATTTGTGGCCCGGGCAGCCTGGTGCGCATGGGCTATCTCAGCGTTCGGGGCCAGGGAACGTCTTCCTGGTGGCCACCCCCTGGACAGTGAGAAGCCTGGCCTTCCAGAGATGCCCGTGTCTGGTGCCAAGAGGGCAATCTCGGTGGAACCTCCAAATGAAATGGACGGGCCGAGAGTAACCAGACACACGCCAAATTAGAAAATAGAGAGCATTTACTGGAGCCGGCCGGAGACTGTCCCCTGGATGCAATCCTAGGAGAAAACAGTGCCAGGCAAGAGAAATAACAAAGCTTTATACCCAACAGTTTTCAATCGTAGATACTAATCCTTTGATGTAGTGAAATTTACAATTGTGGATTGGCGATCCTTTGAGGCAGGGGAATTTACAATTGTGGATTAGCAATCCTTTGAGGTAGGGGAATTTACAATTGTGATTAGCAATCCTTTGAGGTAGGGACTAAGGAGGTCAGGCTAGGTTTGTGACAACTCAGTCCACTTCACTCCCCCCTTTTCACGGATGAAAAGAGTCAGACGGGGGACTCATCAGAGTTCAGAGGAGCATAGGATCGACGCAGGACAAACAACTGGAGTGCTTGCACTCGTTTCTGGACATAGCGGGTTATGCATTTTATGAAACAAGGGGCCACGAGTAACCCAAGGAGGAGAAGGACCAGAGGGCCCACCATTCCGGAGATTAGGGTGGTTAGCCAGGGGGACCAATTATACAGGGTCTGATACCAAGAAGACCCCATTGCCCGTGCGCGGTCCCTCTCATCTAACCGCTGCCTAAGGGCTTGCAAGGACTCCCGAATAACTCCAGACCGATTGGCGTAGAAACAGCAGGTTTCTCCCAACGCCATGCATAAGCCTCCCTGTTTGAGGAACAGTAGGTCCAAGCCTCGGCGGTTCTGGAGAACCACCTCGGCCAAGGAGTCTAGTGAAGTTTCAAGGTGTGAGACTAGCTCTTCCAAGGAGCGTAGGTCCTTGTCTACCTGTGCACTCAAGGCACCGTAGTTGG
>NW_020942325.1:0-17179 GCF_900497805.2 Vombatus ursinus
TAATGAATAATTGATATAATTCATTATAGATTGAAAGATATTGCTATCATAATAATATTTTTCAAAGCAAAGATATTATTCAGAAATTCACAGATCCTTTGAGATCTAGAACATCCTTTAAAGATTATCTACTTCAGTGAATCTTAACCTTTTTTGTGTAATGAGCCCCTTGGGCAGCATGATGAAGCCTATGAACTGCTCACCAACACTTTATTAAGTGCATAAAAATACATAGGATTGCAAAGGAAATCAAATATATGGAAATGTAGTCATCAAAAGAATTTTAACAATTTTGTGAAACTCATGTTAAAATTCTCTGATCTAGATCAATTCCTTCATTTAACAAATGAGATAACTGAAAGGGACAGAGAGATTTTGACTTCTCCTGCTTCATACAGTGGGCCTGGAACAAAGTCTCTTGACACCTAGCACACTTGGCTAGGTCATTTGCCATCTGTTTCTCTTCTCTGTACAGACAGTTAAGAGAACCCCCCAGAGCATGGCCAACCTCACCATGGTGACAAGATTCCTCTTCATGGACTTTTTCAACACCTGGGAGATTCAGGCTTTACATGCCATGTTCTTTTTATTAATCTGATTGATTTGAAGGGGAGCCTGATCAGTTTCATCTTCATCACCATAGATGGACACCTCCATACCCTCATATACTTCTCCCTGAAGAACCCATCCTTTTCAGATCTTTGCATTATTTCTGTCATTGTCCCAAAATCCACTGTAAACTTCCTGAACTGTAGCTTCTCAATCTCTTTCTTGGGGTGTATATTACAGCTCTTTTTAGTAATTTTCTTTTCAGCATCAAAAATTTTTCTCCTGACATTGTTGTCATATGACAACTATTTGGCCATCTGTCAGCCCTTGAAGATGAAGACGTCATGATGAGAGCTATGTGTGACAATGGCAGCTGAGTCTTGGTTCAGGGAAATTGTGATTGGAGCCACATAAGGACTGTAGATTCTCTTTGCTTTTCTATGGCTCAAAGGATATCCACGAGTTCTTTTGTAATGTCCCTCCTACTCAGGATCTTGTGTGTGAGTGTGTGTGTGTGTGTGTGTGTGTGTGTGTGTGTGAGTGTGTGTGTGTTTATTGCAATTGATATGACCATGATTACTGTAACTCTTTTTTAATATTCTACTTTGTTTTCATGGCTAATATTTTCACATCCTCTCAACTGTGCTACAGATTACAACTGCAGAGGATCAAAACAAAAGCCTTCCCTACTTGCCTGTCCCACCTCTTCATTTTCATGGTTTTTATCATAACCTCTGATTCAGTTCTAGATCTATTATTGTATGTTCTATATAATAGTGCCCCAAGTTCTGAACCCTGTCTTATATATCCTAAGGAGCAAAAACCTAAAAACCTAAAGACTTCTCTGAAGAAACTCATAGCTAAGAAACCCTTCTCAGAGGGATTAAAACCCAAGTTGTTCCAATCATCATAAAATAGAGTAGATAGATTGTTGTGTGTGTGTATGTATATATGTATATAAATAACAGAGTGGAGCTTTTTCAAAGGAATATTGACTTCCAAATATATAATCACACATATACAAACATACTCCTCAAACACATGGGAGGCATAATCCCCCTGTATCTTCACCACTACTTCAATCTCTGTGGAATAGGAGAGGTTTTTTAGGTTCATGACCTAGCTCATTTCCCATAGAGCACAGTCCCAGTTCCAAGTCCAAAACTACCCTCAAGCTCAAGTATTGTACCCTGGCTTATCAAGGTTTCCATGCTGAGAGGTTTGGTGAGACTATCTCACCTGTAATCCTGGCTCCAAGGTCACCAAGGCTCAAACTCCCTGGTCTATGGGGATTGCCTCCAGCACATGAAACTAAGGAGAACACAGAATAGAAACAAACACCTCCCAGGCCCATTTCTAGGAGCTGAAGTAAAAGAGAGAGAAGAGAGAGGGAAGACCACACTGTGCACATCAGATAAGCTGATGAAAAAGCATAGTAGAAAAGGTGGGGAAAGAGCATAGCTGAAAAGAGAGCAAACTGCTTGCTCAGTCTCTCCTGTTTTAAGGATTCAGGAAGCCAATCAAAGGAGGTGATCAAACCAGCATGGTAGGGGGACACAGTGAGCTCCAGTAAAGCAAACCATGTTCAAGAGAAGCCTGGGCTATACACACATATACACACATGCATATATAATATAAAATATTCTATTATGCACATGTTTTAATATTTACCTACATGTGTGTATGTGATATCAAATAAGAAAGTGTATTGCTATTTAAAATTCTGATTTTCAGACGGTCCAGATCATACTAACAAATACAATTTTAAAAATACATACACCTAGAAAAGTGGCCAAAGGCACTTTACATGGCTACAGGCTTTACCATAGTTAAAGTATTTTTGCATTCCTATATTTGATCTCAATAACCCTAAGTAGAAGTTAGGAAAGGTATTATTACCACTATTTCATAATTAAGAAAACCAAACTATTTCAAGTTCTACAATAAGTAGAAGAGTCAACTAAAGTGCCCTGTCAGATTAATTTTTCTATTATTCCATGAATCCAATAAATTAATAGGAGGAATATCAAATACATTATTTTCAAATTAATACTTTTTTTCAAAAAGGTTATGGTCTCTTTACTTTACCTTCAAACTTAACACAAAAGGACAGAAACTCAATATTGGGATGGATGTCAATAACCTTTATTTGAAATTGAACCTCATCTAAAATATCAACAATCAACGGTCATCCAATTTTCACTTAAGGAATTTCAGTGAGGTAGAATAATCTGATGCAAAAAACAACCCATTACACATTTGCAAAGTTCTAATTTTCCTTACATTGAACCAAACATAACCTTTCTGTAATGTCTGCTCATTACTCCTATTTCTAACAATCCTTTCTTTACCCTGAAATACATAGTTCATTTGTTCTTGTATTGGGGGGCAAAATGCAATCATATGGTGAATAAGTCAGTTATGTGATATGCTCATAAGAATTTAAGAAACATTTTATTGTATAACCCCATTTTGAAGAGTAAGAATAAGAACTGAACAAAAAAACTATTCTCATCACATAAAATGATTAACAGTATGCTGTAACTACATTTCAGAAAGACATTCTTTTGCTTGCTAGTTTCTTGTTGTTTTTCCCCATAGATAGTACAGCCCTATATCCACAATGGCAGAAAGTAGATACCTATGCAAGAGCATACTTAAAGTTATTCAGCTAAGTCCCTGTGCACAAAAGGTATTTAAAATCATGGGAGGATATACATCTGTAGAGGAGATTTTAAGATAGAGTTATTTATATCAAATTGCCCAATTTCAAGTGTGTATAAATATACCATAGCTTTCTACCATTTCAAATAATATATTTTATTAATTTATATTTCATAATTACATATGAATATATAATTTCTATTATGTTATGTAACAGTAGAAATAGGAATGTTGCTTTCTTTTTAAAAGTTTAATGTAAGGCCAGTCATAGACTCATACAGTGACCATCAATAATCACAATGTCCAAAATATCCAAGTATTTGTGAATGGAGGAGACACATAATGTATTGTATTAAAGCACAAGTTTATTTCTGCATATCCTTAATTAGAGCAATGGGTCTTTCAGGAATTCCTTTTGATGTATTTCGTGAGTATATGAGAATAGATGATAATAATGTCTAACATTTACATAGCACTTACTAGGTGCTAAGCTAAACTGCTAAGCATTTTACAAGTATTATCCCATTTGATCCTCACAACAACCCTGGGAGGTAGGTGCTCTTATTATCCCCATTTTGCAGATGAGAAATTTAAACAAACAGATGTTGAATGACTTGTCCAGGGTCACACAGCTAGCAAGGGTCTGAGGTCAAGTTTGAACTCAGATCTTTCTGACTCCAGGCCTGGGACTCTACAGATTATACCACTATATCCATTGTACCATTCAGTTGCCTCCAGATAGATGGGTATTTTTATTCATGCAAGATTAATCAGAATCCAAGAAGGCAGTTATTCTCCATCCTGCCTTCTTCATAAAAAGGTAGTAGAAGAGGCCATTAACAAACAGAGGTGATTTGACAGTTAATTCTCTAGTTGACAATAAATTTGCATTTCAAAAGGGCTGTTCTGAGTTACTGAAGGCATAGTGTTTGACTAAGGCAGAGCATGAAATTAAATGGCCCAGACTGGTGTTAAATCCATGACAATGCCTTTCTTTGCATGACAATTCTACTCTTCTGGGCTAATGAGGCTGTTAATAGGACAGTGTCCTGGTTGGGTTACCTAACCAGGGCAGTGGACATCATTTAAAATTAACTTTTTTTAAATTTATATCACTATCACTCCTGAAAAATAGGAGGAAAGTCATTTGTTCATGAAGAGAAAGTTCAGGTATTGATCAGTAAAAGAACTTGGAGGAACTTTCCATTCAGGCTTGGAATCAAGGGTCCAGCTTAGCATCCAGGTTCTGACACTTCTTGTAAGACCACAAAATGTTACATAACTCTCTGAGTTTTAGTATCTTATGTTCAAGATAGCAATCATGCTACTTGAGAAATCTACCACTTAAAGTACTTAGGAAAAACGTCACTAAAATTAGTAAAATGGGTTCTTGTGATAAAAGGACTCTGTAAGTCTTAAAAAATCACATAATTTAGAGATGAATTACTACCACTAACACATTTTTCAAGGTGAGGATACTGTTCATGCATGCACAGATCCTTTGGGATATAAAGAGCTCTTAAAAAATTATCTAGTTAAACCTGTCCTGTGTCTTGATCCCTTTTAATGAAGCCTACAGACCTTTCCTCAGAACAAGACTTATAAATGCACATAATAAAATACACAGGTTTAAATAGAAACTATTTTTTGTAGAAATACAGTTATCGAAATCTTTTTTTTTTAAATAAACTGTTGGGGAGGCAGCTAGGTGGCACAGTGGATAGAGCACCAGCCCTGAAGGCAGGAGGACCTGAGTTCAAATCCAGCCTCAGACCAAACACTTAACACATACTAGCTGTGTGACCTTGGGCAAATCACTTAATCCCGATTGCCTCACTAAACAAACAAACAAAAAAAAAACAACAACAACAACAACAAAACAACAACAAAATAAAATAAACTGTTGGATCTAAAGTTAAGATCTTCTGAAACAGTTTCATCTCCTCATTTAACAAATGACAAAATCGAGGGAGATACGCTATGATTTGCACAATGTCACAGAACAGACCTAAAACAAAGTCTCCTCACACACACACACAGCACACTGAATGTTCTTTCATCTGATAGCTGCTTCTCTTCTCTATAGAGATGGTCAAGAAAATGCCCAAAGCATTGCCAATCACTATGTGGAAAGGATCCTTCCCCAAGGACTTTTTTAATACCCAGGAGTTACAGGTAGAAGACCTCAACATGTAGTGAGAAATCTCTCTTCCATTTGGATCAAAAGTACAAAGTGTGAACCAGCAGGTTGTTGGGGAAGATAGCAAAGTAATCTCATCATTTCCCTGCCCAAGATCAAGGAGCATGTACCCCAAGAATTAGGGCATTCTTCTCTATCAGCCATGCCCTTCAGAGACTGGCTGACTGACCTACAGGGGCTGGTCCCTGAATGAGTAAATAGAAAGCCTGGACCCTAATTAATAATGGGTTATTAATATGATAGAAAATAATCATTTCTCTCAGATAGAAGCCACTAAGAACTCTGTTAAAGCTAGAGTAGGCCCCATGGGGGAGGCCCTGGTTTGTTTTTGTTTTTGTTTTTTTTGTGAGAAATTTGGATCTCTGGACCAGCCTACTATAAAAACAGGTGTGGTCATCTGGCAGTCACATGAGAATGTATGTGATAATATATGTGAAAGCACATTCAAAATGACATAATCTCTATAAATCTAATTTATCTTAAACATCCAGTTCAGCCACATTGTCGCCATCAGCCCTACTGCCATTCATGTCAACTGGCTGCTTGATGAAACAACTCCTATCCTTAGGACTACTGAAAGCAAAACTATTTCCCTTAGCTACTATTCTACTATATATGTTATCTTCCTCTATTAGAATATAAGTTCTTTAAGAACAGAGAATTTATCATTTTTGCATTTAAATGCTCAGCATTCAGGACAGTGTCTGGCACACAATGAAGACTGAATAACTGCTTTTGGTTTCACTATTTGATTCATTCATTCATGGCACTACTACTAGTCTTATGCTTGAACTCTTCTCAGAAAGTGAAAAAAAAAAAGTTTAGAGAGAAGTAAAGCTATATGAATAGTTCCAGATAGATTTCAGCCCTTCAGACTTGTGCCATTGAACAACTCCAGGCAGCAGCTGAAAGAAAAACTAATCTAAAAGAGATAATGAAAGGAAAGAATTTTACATGAATATCCATTGAGCCAAATGGCATAAAGTATAAGAAAAATCAATAAAGAAAGATAGTAGTTAAGGCCACAAGAAGGCCACAATACAAAGTCCAAGGGGAAAAAAAGAAAAAGAAATTCATGGGCCAAAAAGTCTATATACAAATGCTCCAAAATTAGGCAAAAACAAGATGAACAAACAAGAGGTCTTAATTCAAAGTTGAAAATTTGACCTCATATATATATAATTGAAATTTTATGGAACAAATCCCAATACTAGACTATGAATTACAGAGCTATATTATTCAAAGAATAAAAAAAAAGCAGAGCAATAAAAGGGTTACCACATGGTGGAATAGTTAAACTCATGTGAGAAATTCAAGGACCCAAAAGAAAAAATAGTTTAGAGCACCTAGGGAAAGACAATGAAGAAAGTATTTTGTGTGAAAAATGTGTTATGAATAATCCAGCAAAAAATGAAAAGTAACAAGGAATTTAGGGAATTGATGCAGATGCATCACATGGTATTCATGAGGTTACTTCATTTAGTAAAACATCTGTAAGAGCTTTCCATCTCTATCAAAAGAAATGAAGTAGATAACATCATGACTTCTTTCTATGACATGATAAATGTGTAATATGTGCCAGGCACTGGGAATGCAAAGACAGCAAATGTGTCAACTAATAGAAGTTAAAAAACTATGCCTTTCTTTTGACAAATCGAAAATTATAAACAATAACAATTATGCATGGTTTCAGTAACAATCACTCTTCTGTGTAAATTTTCCTAACACTTTCAAAATATGCATTTTGTTGCTGGGATTATTTGTTTTTATAGGAGTGAGCAATTTATTAGTAATTCTCCATGGAACATGAATTTGGGTGGTTTGGCAGGAAATAAAATGAATTTTAAATTTAATCAAGTGAACACTTGGATATTATGGTTTTTTATCAAAATGAGGTATAGGTTCTAGGGATGATTGAATCCTAAAATATTCCACAGTCCTCAGGAGTCATACAAATAAGCTGGCAGTAGGTTCTGGAGCTTGAGCTATTTGGGGACTTAGGACCCATGACACAGAATGACTGGAGGAACACTCTAGAGAGCTCCAGTTCTTTCATCCTCAGAGGATGCCCAAAAAGTAGAACTCTTGCATCCCTAAAGGAAAATAAAATGATGCAAACATCTGGCAAGTATTTCAACATTAGAAGAACTGATTGGGTGTCTAAGAAATTTGATTGTTTATAGATACTTTAAATGCTGCAACCAAAGTTAAAAAAAAGTATTAATCATACCTAAGAAGACACTAAGGCTTTGTACTCCAGTATACTTGCAATGAGTCTAGGAAATGCTGGGGTCATACTGGGACAAGAAATTAGAAGAAGGGTCAGAAGAATTTTTTGTTTCCTCTTCATGTAACAATTGGGCATATGAATCTCCTCCACTTTTGAAGAACTATTCCACCTCCACATAATCATATTGAATAATGTATGGAGAGCTCATGGTCTGACCCTTAAACAATGGACTGAAGAAGTAAATGAATTACAGGGTATGAACTTACATTTTCTCTTGTGAAACTACATATGCAATTGTATCTTTATGAGTAAGATTATAAAAAAAGGTAGTCTTCCATCGATCTGAAATGACCAGAAATATGAAAGACCATATGAGTAAATGTAGAAAGTATTTCGACAACTTATATCGTGATTGTTGAGAAAATAGAGAAACCATCTTTCCAAATTTGACCTTTCCATTTCTGTTTCTGTTTATTTACTAGCAACATACTTGGAATATCTCCTTAAAAACCTAAATATTCCTGCCTGAAGAGATCCAGCCCACTGTTTAAAACCCACCTTACTGCATAAGGTTCTGTAATATAATATATATACAGATATGCACAGATACATAGACATACATACCTATGTATATGTGTGTGTCTTTCTGTCTGTCTGCCAGAAGTTAACTCTCACTCTCACATGTCACAGAACCCTTTCTTATGTTCTTATGCATTTATTTCATTATAATTTGTATTGCAGTTATTTGCAAATATTTCTCATCTCCCTAACAGTCTAGAAGTTCCATGAGGCCTACAATTAGGCATTGTTGATCTACATGGCCTATACAGGTCTAGAATAGAGCTTTGTATAGAGCAGGCAATCGATAAAGCTGTTGAAAAGTATTAGTGAAACATCCTTATCAGTAATTCCTTTGTCTTGTGTACAAAGTACAGGTTTGTTTCTGTATATCTTTAATGAGAGTAGAGGGTCCTTCAAGCATATATTTGTATATTAACTTATGAGTTTATGAAAATATATAATAATAACAGCTAACATTTATATAGCAATTACCATGTGCTTGGTACTATCCTAAGAGATAATTATTATTTTACTTGACCCTCACAACAACCCTGAGAGGCAGGCACTATTATTATTCCTGTTTTACAAATGAGGAGACTGAAGCAAGCTGAAGTTAAGTGATTTGTTCAGAGTCCCACAGCCAGTAAGTGTCTGAGCCTGGATTTAGACTCGGGTCTTCCTAACTATAGGTCTGGCACTCTATCCATTGTTCCACCCAGCTGCCTGGAGATAGATGGGTACTTTAAGTCAAACAAGATGAATCAGACTTCAGAGGGGAGGTCATTCTCCATTCTACCTTCATCATATGAAGAGAATAGAACAGACTCACCATGAATAAAAGTATTTGGGAATTAGTTCTCAAGTTGACAATGGATTTGCAGTTCAAGATGGCTGTTCTGAGTTACTGGTGGCATAGTCTTTGATTAAGGGAGAATATAAAATTAAAATGGCCCCGGTTGCTGTCATATCCATGATACTGACTTCATTTGCTTAACAATTTTATTATTCTGGGATAATAAGACTGTCAACATGACAGTATGTTGGTTGGGTTACCATCTTAGGCAGTAGACATCATTTAAAATTGTGTGAGAATCTATCTATATCACTAACATTCTTGAAGAATGGGAAGAATGGCATTTGCTGATGAAGAGGAAGCTCAGGTTTGCCTCAGTACAGGAACCTGAAGTAACTTTCAACCCAGACTTGGAATCAGAAGCACAGGGTTAGTAATCAGGTTCTGATAATTTTTGTATGACCACTAGAAATTCCATAATTTCCCTGAGATATGGCATCTTGGGTTCCAAATGTCATGATACTACTTGACCCACCTATCTCACAGGGTTCTTAAACTTTAAACTCTTAAAATTCATATACTTTAGAGATACATTGCTATTGTTAGCATCTTTTCCAAGCTATGAATATTATTCCTAGAAACACAGATCCTTTGGAATGTAGAAGAGCTCTTAAAAATCATTTAATTCAGGAATTCTTAACCTGTCGTGTCCTGGGTGGTTTCTGGTGAAGCCTACTACTTCCTCCTCAGAATAGTATATTTAAATATATAAATTAAAATACATAGACTTCAAAAGAAATCAATAATAATAAGGAAATATAATTATCAAAATGTTTTTTTTTATTCCTGAATGTAAGATTAAGATTCTCTGACATAGTTTCATCTTCTCATTTAGCAAATACCCATAGCACTGGGATTTTTATAAAATCACAGAATAGGCCCAAACCAAAGTCTCTTGATACCCAGCATACTGGGTGTTCTCATCAGTTGATAACTGCTTCCTTTTTCTGTTCAGACATTCAAGAGAACTCCTCGAGCATGAACAACCTCACCATGGTGACAGGATTCCTCCTGATGGGCTTTTCCAATACCTCAGAGCTGCAGGTCTTATATGCCATGCTCTTCTTAATGATGTACCTGGTGGTTCTGATGATGAACCTGCTCATTTTCACCCTCATCTCTTTTGATGAGTATCTCAACTCCCCCATGTACTTCTTCCTGAAGAGCCTTTCCTTTTTAGATCTTTGCTTTATTTCTACCACACTCCCTAAATCTATCACAAACTTTCTGTGCCATAGCCGTTCTATTCCTTTCATGGGGTGCATATTACAGTACTTTTTAGTAATTTTCTTTGCAGAATCTGAGCTTTCTATCCTTACAATAATGTCCTATGACCGCTATGGGGCCATCTGTCAGCCCCTGCACTATGAAGTCATTATGACCAGAGGGACTTGTGTGAAGATGGCAACTGTTTCCTGGCTCAGTGGAGGATTGTTAGGGGCTCTGTACTCAGGTAGTACATTCACTTTGCCTTTCTGTGGCTCCAAAGAGATCAATCAGTTCTTCTGTGATGTCCCTTCATTACTCAGGCTCTCCTGCTCTGATATACATATTGGAGTAGATGTGACTTTGTCTATCGGGATTACTTTTGGGATTCTCTGCTTTACCTCCATAGCTATCTCTTATGGTCACATATTCTCAACTGTGCTGAAGATTCCAGCCACAGAGGATCAGTCAAAAACCTTCTCCACTTGCATGCCCCATCTCATCGTTCTCATAGTTTTTATCACAACAGGTGTCATTCTTTATCTAAAGCCACGCCAGGAATCTTACTCAGTTCTACATCTGTTGTTATCTATATTCTACACAGTGGTGCCCCCAACCTTGAACCCTGTCATGTATAGCCTGAGGAACAATGACATCAAGACTTCTCTGATGAAACTAATAGCTGGGAAACACTTCTCACAGGGATTAACATTAAGACCTTTTCCATGACTGTATGACTGCTTTATTTAAAAAGAACAAAAAGTAAATCAGCTGTGGCCTTTCTGTGCTTACTGACTTGAACTCTTTCCTTGTTTGTCCATGTCAAGGTCGTTAGTTAGGAAATGCTGTCTCTTAGAGATTGTTAATAAATGATTTTCAAAATATATACACTCTGAGTGAAAAACTTATTTTGACTATTATAAATATCCAAATTAACTATAAAGGACATATGAAGAAAGATGCTATCTGCATCCAGAGAAAGAATTGATGAATAGAAATATGTATAGAACAATTTTACATATATATTCCTATTTGTGTCTAATGGTGACCATCTCTAGGGTAGAGGAGGAGTGAGGAAAGGAAAAAAATTATATGATAACTTTGTTGTACATTCAAAAGGAATAGTAAGATGTACAATTTTAAGATGTCTTAAGGGGCTTCCTTTTCAAAAATTTTGGCTCAAAAATAGAATTCTCATCAACACACTAATAAACCACAAATCAAAAAAAATGAAAGTAATATGGCTGATATGGAAATCTGTTTTGCATGATTTCACATTTATAATTGATATATTGTTTATCTTCTCAGTGGGAGAAGGAGGGGTAGAAGGGAAGGAAAGAATCTGGAACTCAAAATTTAAAAATAAAAAAGTGTTTAAAAAGAAAAAGGCTGGTTGCAAATATCTATTTCTAATTAGCATACTGTCTGGAACATACTGAGTATTTAATAAGTGCTCTAGCTATATATTTAATAATCCACAGTAAAGTCTTCCAGAGACACTTCAACATGAAATTCAATACAGAAAGCCAACCCTGTTATAATTTCCACCAAACCAATCCATTTTTAAAATATAATTCCTAGAGTCCCTGTGAAGTCATGAATTCTGTTCATACAACAAATTTAGGGAGTAAGAGAGTCTTTTTATTTCTTTATTTTATTTTTTTTTTCCTTTAATGGACCAGATTAGGAGGAAAGAATGAGGAGTAGACTGAATTAATATTTCAATTGAGCCCAAATAGCAGACGTACTGAAAGCTTAGAAGCTTCCTAAAGAAAAGCTCCCATTTCACTTTAAATTAACTGCAATCTTATTAGGGGCTGCTTTTTTCTTCTCCCTGAACAACTTTCATCATGTATAGATAAAAAAGATGAAACAGGAACACTTTCACCAGCATTCACTCATTCCTACATCAGAAAAAAAAAAATAAACTAAAATAACGAGTTAACGTCTTTTGTCTTTGATCTATTCCAGATCTTTACCTTTTCTTTCCTCATTGGAAAAGAAAAACATAATAATTTTGTTGTGAATTCCCCTGACCATTTCAATTTAGCCTTTCAGAAGGCTTTCACAAGTAAATTGAAGATTGAATTTTTTCTATCACAGAAGGTTAAATTATTTCAAATGCATATATGTGTGTATATACATACAAGTGTATGTGTGTGTGTATATATATAATATATATATACATATATATAATGTATATGTATTACACTGAAATTTCCCTTGAAACTACCTGAGCCCTGTTGTTTTATTTGTGCTTTGTCTTTCTTTTAATTAAACCAAAATGGGTATTTATTTTTCTATTGTAGTCCCTTACTTGGAACTTTCATCTCCTTTAATTGCAATATTTTATTTAGCTAAAAGAATTATTCCTGGGGGCAGCTAAGTGGTACAGTGGATAGAGCACTGGCCCTAAAGTCAGAAAGACCTGAGTTCAAATCCAGCCTCAGACCAAACACTTGACACCTACTAGCTGTGTGACCTTGGGCAAGTCACTTAACACCAATTGCCTCACAAAATAAATAAATAAATGAATAAATAGATGAATCAATCAATCAATCAATAAATAAATAAAAATAATTATTCCTAAAGAAAGCATTTAACTGGACCACACCTGGAATGCTAATTTAAACCTCAGAAAGGCCATGACCATAGTCTATACCTACATGATATTCAGGTGTCCCTTTTGCTAAGGCAGGCAAAACTTTTGATCCTACAGCTTCCTTATCTCAACTCCCACAGACTTTTTTTTAATGTATTAGAAGAAGGAAAGGGGATAAAGAAGCCATTTATTTGCCTCAGGTTATTTCCTAAGATAGCTGGGCAAAGGAGTCAGTACTTCCTAGGAAGAGAAGAAATTGAAATGGGCCCACTTCACATTCAACTGAAATAAACTAAGTTTTAGACCAGGTTTCTAACCCTTATAATAAAAAAGTGAGGAAAAGGAAAAGTTCCTATTCTTTGGGTCTTGAAGGTCTATCCTTACCTCTTACATTCATATGCATGATCACTGCATAGACACTGGTTGTTTGATGCAGGTGATACTGACCAAGTCCCAATTCTAAGCAACAGTTCATGGATAAAAGGGAAAAGTATTCCAAATATGATGATTTGGGCAAATAGGACACACTGACTGATAGGAATAAATCATTCCACACAGAGGAAATTTAAGAGCAACAGAAATAAAAATCATTCAATCGGTCAGACTCTAGCTTGACCGCAATTTCATAACACAGTTCATTTGGGGGAACATATTCACTAACCCCACATTTTCCTTCCTTCTGGCCTCAACAATCAATCTAACAGAATAAGCAGAACAAGATTGATTGGCATCATGTAAATAAGAAATAGACAGGCACAGACTCTTCACTGATGCCCTAAGTAGAGATTTCCCATATTCTCCTACCTCTTCAAGTGGTCTATTAGGATTCAGTGAATAGTGCTCTGTTGTATCACTAGCATCTGTTTAGAAAGAGAAAGAGAAGAAAGGATCTGAGCTAATAGTTGGAAAGAGGAATTGCAGAGTTAAGTACTTTGAAGATGGAACAGTTTTTAGTGAGGATGATGCAAAGACTATGAACACCTCCAATGGATGGGTGAAAGGTAGGAGAATTGTATTCATAATAGTTGATTAGTTTAAGAAACTGTGAGGTCAGGATGCTTAAAGATCAGAAGTATCCAACTTCCAACTAAGATGGGTGCCTAAATCAAAGCAGGCAACCAAGCTCCCACAACATTACACTAGCAAAAATGTAAAAACAGCACTAGATCAAATAATGATCAAGAAATTCAATTCCCACCTACAGTACATTATTTTTCCACAAAAGAACTGCACAAAAAAGACATGCAATAGCCCATGGGCAATAGGAAGGGGGCCTGCCAACAAACGAAGCTAAGGAAAACAAGTCAGGAGTCCCACAACTGGAATAAAGGTCTGCCAGAGATACTGTAGCTCACAAGATCTTGTATCTAGTGACAAATACAGTAGAAGTCTCTTCCAAGAAAGCCCCAAGGTGATCAGAAACTTAAAACACTGACAACAGAAGTAATTGATGCACTTTGCCTGCCAATACAATCTCACGCAGACCACAACAGCCCATATTGTTAGTCCCTGAGATCTCTAGTGCTCTAACTGCTCATGCCATAAAGGTTTCTGAAGATTCAATAATCTTAACCTCAAATATCTGGGGGAATCTAACCCCTATAAGGAGAGACCCACATAGGAACTCAAGTGATGCAGGTTAAGCTCAAGCAGGGCTTACAACTTCACCCAAAGGAAAAGCAAAAGGTATGGTCCTGGCACAAGCAACAATTTAAGAAATAAAGCTGGGGAGAGAAGCAAGAAGATACAGACCACCATAAAAAATTATAACCCAATAATAACCATAAATCCAACTTAGAAAGAGAAAATAATTGTAACTGCAAAAGAAAAAAAAATCAATGGAGAGGAGATTCTTAAGCATTTCTGATGAAAAGACCAAAGCTAAGTGGGAGCTTTGAAATGCAACAACAAAAGTCAAGAGAAACAAGAAAAGGTAAATTTTCTTGAGCAGTTAAAAGGGGCTGTAATATCTAACAGAGTAATAAAAACAACTGTCCTTTTAGAACCTTACTGTATACAAAATGGTATTATGAGAGTCAAATTTTAAAAAAGAGGATGCATTGATTCTGTTCTCAAGATTTTACAAGGGAAGACAAAAGAGAAGGTGAAAGGAATACACCAGCACCAAAAGAAGGAAGAAGGGATCTGAACGTTCTACTTCTCAGAAATGGGATATGTAAGAAGAATACACAAATATGAATGAAGAAATTACACAAGAAGCATCAAGTGAACTTCACTCTTAACTGAGCCAGAAAAAAAAAGGCTCAAAAAGGTACAAAGAATTAGATGTAGAAATATAGTAAGCTCAACAGAGGAATTAGCATGGATAAAAAGGAATAAATGGTATGAGGGAGGATATTACCAGAAAAATTTCCCAGTGAAATAAATGTCCTAATCCTGATAGGGAGAAGGAAATGGAGGGAGAGGGAGAGAAAAGAAGTTTAATCTAAGAGGGTACTGTAGATTGCCTCTTAAATGACTGGGGAATGGCTAAACAAATTACAAATATAGGAAGGTAATGCAATATTATTATATCATAAGAAATGAGGGGCAGGATTTCAGAAAATCCTAGGTAATATGAACTGATGCAGAATGAAGTTATTAGATAAAGAATAATTTATACAAGGAAGATAGCATTGTAAACAACTTTGAAAGAATATAAAAATAAGTTTTTGTTGTCCTTATTTTTTGAAAAATCATTATAAATTCCCTGCCATCCCTCTTCCTTCCCCTTCCAGAGCACCATCCCATATAACAAATAGATTTTGGAAAGAGAGAGACAGAGACAGAGAAAGACAACAAAACAGAGGCAGAGAGAGACAGAGACATAGGGAGGAGAGGTAGGAAAAAATCAGCACAACTAATCAACAAATTGAAAAAGTCCAAAATCATGTGCAACATGTAGATCTCCCACTTCCATGAAGGAGATGGGTTGATGGTATCCTTTCATATTTCTTCATTTCAGTCATGTTTGAAGTATTTACTCACTACTGGAGAAATATTAACACATGAGTATGTGTCTCACACAATATTCATCTTTATTACCTCATTTTTACTGCATCATGATCTGAAAAGGATGCATTTAATATGTCTGCCTTTCTGCATTGGACTGTGAGGTTTTTATGCCCTAGTACATGGTCACTTTCTGTGTAGGTGCCATGTACTGCTAAGAAAAATGTATATGCCTTTCTGTCCTCATTCAGTTTTCTCCAGAGGCCAACTATATTTAACCTTCTAAAATTCTATTGATCCCCTTCACTTCTTTCTAATTTATTTTCTGGTTAGATTTATTTAATTCTGAAAGGGAGCTGAGGTCCCCTACTAGTACTGTTTTACTGTCTCTTTCTTCCTGCATCTCCCTTAACTTCTCCTTTAAGAATTTGGATGCTATACCACTTGGTGCATATATGTTTAGTAATGATATTACTTCATTATCTATGGTACCTTTTAGCACGATGTAGTTTCTTTCCTTATCTCTTTTAACTAGATTTATTTTTGCTTTTGCTTTATCTGAGATCAGGATTGCTACCCCTGCTTTTTTGAGTTCAGATGAAGCATACTATATTCTGCTCCAGTCTTTTACCTTTACTCTGTGTGTATCCCTCTGTTTCAAATGTGTTTCTTGTAAACAACATATTGTAGGATAATTGTTCATAATCCACTCTGCTATCTGTTTCCATTTTAGGAGAGAGTTCATCTCATTCACATTCACAGTTATGATTACTATCTGTGTCTTCCTCTCCATTCTATTTCCCCCTGTCCCTATTTTGCTTTCCTCTCTCCTTTCTCCCTTTCCCTCCTAGGTAGAGTTTTGCTTTCAACCACTGCCTCTTTCAGTGTGCCCTCCCTTCTATTAGCCCCATCCCTTTTCTTTCCCTTTACCCTTTCTACTTCTTCAGTCCCTTCTATTCACTCCTTCTCTTTTCTTTTCCCATTCCTCTCACACTTCCTATAGAATGAATTAGATTTCTGTACCTAACTGATTATGTTATTCTCTCTTTGAACAAAATCTGATTAGAGTAAGGTCCAAAAAATGCTCATCTCCCTCCCATCTTTCCCTCTACTGTATTAGGTTTTTGTTCTTTTTCATGTGATCTAATTTATCCTTGTCTGCCTCTTCCTTTCCTCTTCTCCCAGTACAAATTCTTTTCGCCGCTTAATTAGATTTTTTACCATCACATCATAGTCAACTTATACCCATACCCTCTGTAATAATGATACTTCCTGAGGAGGAGGAGAACAGGGAAAGAAGGAAGAGAGAGAGGGGGAGAGAGAGAGAGAGAGAGAGAGAGAGAGAGAGAGAGAGAGAGAGAG
>NW_020942325.1:17189-52249 GCF_900497805.2 Vombatus ursinus
GAGAGAGAGAGAGAGAGAGAGAGAGAGAGAGAGAGAGAGAGAGAGAGAGAGAGAGAGAAGAGAAATTAGAGAAGAGACAGAGAGAGAGGGACAGAGAAAGGGAGAAGAAGTGAGAGGGAAGGACAATCTCCATGCTCTAGGTTTGTCTGGAACACTAAGGAACCAAAGCATATTTATACTTTGATTTCTTGCTTTTCTCTTATTGCTGTTGCTAGTATTTCCAAGATTACATTGAATAATTGTGGACAAAGTAGGCATCTCATATTTATTATAAAATGTTCTAGTACATCTCCATTACATAAACAAAATTTATAATTTTGTTAAATACATTTTTTATTTTTTCTGTGTTGTTATATTATTTGTAATCATTGAGTATATTGTTTTCTTGGTTATACTTCACTTTTTGTCAGATCACATAGATCTTTCCATGTTTCTTTGTATTTATCACATCCATCATTGCTTACAGCATAGTAATAATTAAACACATTCAGGTAACACAATGTGTTAAGCTTTATCCCAGTCAATGGGCCTTTGCTTTGATTCCAATTCTTTGCTATCACAAAAAGTGATGCTATAAATATCTTGGTGTACATAAGGCCTTTTTTTTATCAGTTGCTTCCAGGGGCTATAACCCCAATAATGGAATCTCTTCATCAAAACGTATGGAGATTTTAATCATTTCATTGGTATAATTCCAAATTAATTTCCAAAATGACTGTAGAATTTCATAGCTCCACCAAAAAAATATTAGTGTGCCTACCATTCCACAACCCCTCCAACTTTAATTATGGCCATTTTTTACCATCTTTTCTAATTTGGATGGTGTAAGGTGAAACCTCAGGTTTGTTTTGATTTGTATTTCTCATTATTAGTTATTTGGAGCATTCTTTCATGTAGTAGCAAATACTTTGCAGTTCTTCTTTTGAGAATTATTTGCTAATATACTTTGACCACTTACCTTATCAGAGAAATTTGATTCAAAAATGTTTTTCCCATTCAACTGCTTCCCTTCTTATCCTATTCATTAATTTTATCTCTACAGAAGCTTTTCAGTTTTGAGTAATCAAAGTTATCTATTTTAGCTTTTGCAATTGACTCTGTCACTTATTTAATAAAGAATAAATGTTCTACATAAGATACTTCAGGCTCACATGAGCAACAAGATGGAAGTGGAGGACTACACAATACCTCTGATTGTCACAACCTTTCACACCTCTTTACACACCAAAGCAAAGCAACTTCAGCTAGCTCCATGGTTTAGGACACTAAGAAGCCAAGAGAAAGTTTAAAAACCTATTAACTAATACCTAACTCAAGTTTACTCAGCACCCTCTCTGCCTCTTTCCAACATATTATCAAGAGCAAGGCCCCACTAGCCATCTGACTCACAAGCTTTCAACAGGATGAAGCCCCATACCCTGGTACATGATCTACTTCTCTTCTAATTATATATGGTATGATCTTTAATATTAAGGTCACGTATCTATTTAAAATGTACTGTGGGACATGGTGTGAGATATTGGTCAAAGCCTACTTCCTATCAGACTACTTTCCACATTTCCCAGTAGTTTGGTTTTTTTTTTATCACAAAAAGGAGTTCTTTCCTAGATAATTTTTATTCTCTACTTTATCAAACACTAAGTTATTGAGTTGCATTGTTTCTAACTCTTTCCTTTGTAGTCTGTTCCATTGATCTATCTCTTTATTTTTTAATGAACACTAGATGGTTCTGGTACTTGCTCCTTTGTAATATAGTTTGTGATCTCGAATTGTTATTATTAGTTTCATTCCTACCTCTCTTCACAATTTCTTTTTTTTATTTTAGAACTTTTGTTTTTCCAAATGAATGTTGTCATGATTTCGTCAAGTAGGTTTTACTATTTGTTGGTTCTGTGAGGTCTTCAATATAACCATTCCAAAGAGGTTAGTAAGTTCTCCTGGGATGAAATCACAGGTCCTTGAAAGTGGAATGCAAGGGACACTACTTCTAACATGTAGGTGTACAAAGTGAATTGTTATAATAAATGAGGAAATTAGGGAAACCTCCATTAAACCAAGCAGGTAAAAATTCAGGGAGGAAAGGATGTTTTCAGTAAATAATAAGGCAAACCTTTGTCCTTCTACAATCTGGTGTAACTCTCTTCTTCTAACTGATATTTCAAAGACCATGGATAGATGAACTAAAAGTACATCTGCCACTTCTTTCAGCACCAATAAATATTGTTCCTCTGCTAACTACTCTCAGTATCTCTTTACTTACTTTGAGTATCAAATCTATTACACATTTTGTTCTGTCTTGGGGTGGGTAACTTGTAGACAAGAGGCAATATGTGGTTTCTAGGTCCTTGGGTGTGGCTTTTTGAGTGAGTCCAGGTTTTACAGAATAAATCCTTTTATTAAGGGGATGTATTCTGTAAAGTTTGGATTCAATCAAAGGGCCACCCCTGAGGACATAGAAGGCCACATGTGCCCTTGAGGATACAGGTTCCCCACCTTTATCTGTCCTTTCTGCTGAGAAACTCATTCTCCTTGACTAATAATAAAGGAGTAAAATAAAAATAAGGCAGTTCCACCTCCCCTCTATGGTTCATTACCATCATCTTATCCAAATGAAATAGTAGTCCTTTCCTTTTCTTGATCTTAGTCTTTTTATCCATATGATTTAAAAAACAAACAAAAACTCTCCAACATCCTTAGCTTTCCTTGCAAACCACAGTTTATTCTCAGTTTTAGGACTCCTGACACTATTTTGTTACACCATGAGGTCCTTTTATATTCATTTTGTTACCTCATGCCTCTACTAATGCTTCATCTTCTAGTCACACTTTTTTTTATCATCACTTTAATAGTTTTACTTTGTATCTTCAAAATGCCCTTCTAGACAGCATCTTCTGTCTCATGGGCTGACTTTTAGGAAAAGACATTATTTCAGAAAACTATTATGCAAACACCTGAGAAAGATTCTCCATGCATGATCAGATCCAGGGGAAAATGGAATCATATTACAGAAATTTATGATAGTCTGAATTATGA
Organism: Vombatus ursinus; assembly: GCF_900497805.2. Taxonomy (NCBI): domain Eukaryota; kingdom Metazoa; phylum Chordata; class Mammalia; order Diprotodontia; family Vombatidae; genus Vombatus; species Vombatus ursinus. The sequence continues at coordinate 20,223 of NW_020942325.1, forward strand.
TGGAAAGCTAATTTTTTCACTTTTAGTGATATAAATAACTACCATGAAGTTATATCAACAAAAGATAGATACATTCATTTATGTATATTAATATCAATAGATAGGTAAAAGGTAGATAGACAGACAGATAGATAGATATGTAGACAGACAGAAAGAAAGAATATAGATAGACAGACAGAAAAAATTCCTAGTTTCACCACTTAATTTCAGTACCAGACCAGCAATGATCCTTTGGACCTTTCAAAAGTGGATGTATTGCACAGATCTCAAATTCAACATAACATCCAAACAATCTTCACTTCCACACTTCACTCTCTGTTTCTGTCAATATCGCCATGATCATCCCAGTCTCTCAAGTTGGTAACTACAGCAGTATGGTAGATTCCTCATCTTCAATCAATTACAGTGGTGGGGGGGGGAGTGTTTGCTAAGAGTTTACTATGTGAAAAGCAATATTCTAAGTACTGAAATGCAAATGGAAAAACAAAACAGTCCTTCTTCTCAAGGAACTCATAATCTAACACATAATAGGAGGCTTTGGCTACAAGGAAAGGAAAGGCTCAATGGTCCTTAGGGCACAAGAGCAAAGATGGAAAGGGGTCTTCTTTAATGTTATTTCCACTGATGAAAACATATTCACTTCTAACATTATACCTTTGGCTGTGCCAAAGGCTTTCTTTTCATCGGAAGCTAAGGCTTCTAAGGAAGCAGGTGCTACAGCTTCTGCTGAAGCAGTTGCCATATCTCATCTCCAAAAGGATTTTTCTGTGAAGGGCAGCTGTACACAATGGGCTAGAAGCAGGGATGAGAGTTTAATGGTTCACATAATTTCCAGGGTTCTTGGGCTCAAGGTCTAGGACCATCTCTATCCATGCCTAAGGGGCAGCAGTTTGACTTATCTGACACATGAAGACACTTGTCTTTTTTCAGAGCACTTTTCTGTCTCAGGCTGCCTATAGAATCGGTTGCCAAATCTTCTACCTCCACAAAAACTCTTGAATCCAACCCCTTCTCCCTACTCACACAGTTATCACCTTAGCTCAGATCCTCACTACCTTGGCCTAGATTACTACAACAGCCTCCTACCTGGCTCCCTAACTCAAGTGTCTCACCACTCCAGCACATCCTACACAAGACTGTCAAAGAAATTTTACTTATGCACAAATATGACCATGTAACTCTCTACTCAATAAACTTTAATGGCTTCCTATTACCTCATGCATCAAAAATATAAACTCCTCTTTTCAGTTTTGAAAGCACTTCATGAAAGACCCAGCCTCGACAAATCTTTCTAGGCTCATTGGATATTATCAACCTTCTCATATTTGATGATACAACAGAACTGTCTTTGTAGTGGACATTCTACATACCTTATATGCACTCTCCTCTTCTGCATGTCTCAGAGTCCTTTCTCTTTCTTTTAGATGCACCCAAAGTACCATCTTCTAAGTAAAGTTTTTCCTGATCCCTGTATGCTAGTACCACCCACCACAAACAATCTGGTATATAACCATTTTGTATACATCTGTATTTATTTCCTTTATGTTTATGCTGCTCAAACATGTGAAGACTTTCCCCAGCAGAATGGGCAGGTGAGAACAATTTGTTCCAGTAGCCATGAAGGTGTCTAGAGCAGGCACTATGGTGTGCTTCAAGCTTGGTCAGACACTGAAAATGCCAAGGTCATCTACTATATCCTAGGCCAACACCAGTCACTTTGGCTTTTGTCCTCCTACTGAACTTCCATGACTCTGGAAGAAAGAGTGAAGCTGATGAATTTGTGCAAACTCTGTCTCACTTGAATCCAGTTTATGTGCAAGCCATCACCTGAGATATCATTGGGCCCCTTTGAAAATGAAGAATAAAAAGCAATAGCAACATTATACTTATACACATATTCTGTATCTCCCTTATATTCCTTGTGAGTAGAGACTGTGCCATTTAATACTTGTAGACCTAGAGCACAGCACAGCATACAGTGTATAGTAAGTCCATAATAACCACTTGTTTTCTTCATTATTTTGGGGGGGTCTCCTTTAGCAAGCTATTGACTTCTTTTTCATGATATTCTTGCATCACTCTCATTTCTCTTCCCAGTTTCCCTCTACTTCTCTTACTTGTTTCTTAAAATCCTTTTTGAGCTCTTCCATGACCTGGGAGCAATTCATATTTTTCTTGGAGGCTTTGGATGTAGGAACTTTGACTTTGTTGTCTTCTTCTGGTCATATGTTTTGATCTTCTTTGTCACTAAAGTAAGATTCCATGGTCTGAATTTTTTGCACAGTTTGTTCATGATTCCAGCCAATTACTTTAGTTTTAAATTCTTTGTTAAGGTATGAGTCTGCTTCCGGTGTGGAGAATGTACTGTCCCAAGTTTGGGAGGGTTTTGTGTAGCTGTTTTCAGAGATATTTCTAGGAACCTGTAAATTTTCCATTCTTCCAAGGTGCTATGATCAAGGGCAAAGTGTTTACTCCTTTCCTGGCCTGTGCTTTGCTCTATGAGTGACCACAAGCATTCTTTTCTGCCTTAGAACTGTGAGGAGGATCCTTTCTCCACTGCCACCAAAAGTTCCACCATGCCAGCACTACTTCTTGCCCCAGGACAGCCACCCATAACTGTGACCCAGTTGCAAGCACAGGTAAAGTAAGAGAATCCTGGTTGAGCACCAGCAAAGAGATCCCTGCAACCCTCCTCTGATCAGCTACTGAATTCCCCTTCAATCTGTGGGCCAAGCTCCAGAAGCAACTGCTGCCCAGGGCTATGCTGGAACTGGGGCTGGGACCAAGCTTCTCACTCACTGCAGTCACAGAAATATTGAAGAAAACACCTTAGAAAACAGTAGGTCAAATGGAAAAAGTAGTACAAACTTCACTGATAAGAATAATTCCTTAGAAATTAGAAGTGAGTGACTGCAAGCTAATGACCAAATGAGACATCAAGAAACAACAAAACAAAGTCAAAAGAATGAAAAAAAAGTAGATGAAACTGTGAAATAACTTATTAGAATATAACTGAATTAGAAAATAGATTGAGGAGAATTAATTTAAGATTATTGTACTACCTGGAAATCACGATCAAAGAAAGAGCATAGACATCATATTTCAAGAAACTATAAAGGTACACTACCCCAGTACCCAAGAACCATAGGGTAAAATAGAAACTGAAAAAATCCACTGATAACCACATGAGAGAGCCCAAAATGAAGTTTCCCAGAAATATGATAGCCAAATTTCAGACCTTACAGGTCAAAGAGAAAATACTGCAAGCAGCCAGAAAGAAACAATTCAAATATCATGAAGTCACTGTCATGATCACAGAAGAAGTAGAAAGCTTGGAATATGATATTACAGAAAGGCAAGAGAGCTGGGGTTACAACCAAGAATCACCTATTCAGCAAAACTGAGTAAAATCCTTCAAGGGAAAATGGATAGTTAATGAAATAGAGGATTTTGAAACATTCCTGGTGAAAAGACTACAACTGAATACAAAATTTTACTTTCAATCAAGACTCAAGTGATACATAAAAAAGTAAACATGAATGAGAAATCATAAAAAAACTCAATAAAGTTAAATTGTTTACATTGCTATATGGGAAGATAATACATGAAACTTCTATGAACTTATTATTTTAGGGAAGTTAGAAGGATTCAACATAGACAAAGGAGGCAGAAGTGAATTGATTGTGTTGGGATGATGTAAAAAAGATGAATAGGAGAGAAAGCAGAATGGCCTGGGAGGAGGAGAAAGGAAGAGGCAGAATGAGCAAAATTATCTCAGTAGAAGAGACACAAAAGGAAGAGCTTTTAAAATGAAAGGGGACATTGAGGTGGGAGAAAATTCTTGAACTTCACTCTCTTGGTTCAAAGAGGGGAAAAATACACACATCTACAAACACTTAAATGTGTATGGAAATTTATCTTACTCAACTTGGAAGTAGGAGGGGAAGGGAGTAAGAGAAAGAAAATAGAAGTGATAAAAGAGAGGGTAGATAAAGGAAGGCAGTGGTCAGAAGCAAAACAGACTTTAAAGGAGGAACAGGATAAGAAGAGAGAGAAGGATAAAGAAAATAAAATTGAATGGAGAGAAATTCAGTTGCTAATTATAATGGTGAATGCGAATAAGATGAATTCATTATGAAATGGAAGCAGATAGCAAAATAGATTTAAAAAAAAACAGAATCCAACAATATGTTATTTAGAAGAAATACACTTGGAAAAAAGAGACATACACAGAGATAAAATAAGGGGCTGAAGGAGAATCTCTTATGCTTCAGCTGAGGCAAAATATGCAGGGGTAGTTATTATCATTTTAGACAAAGCAAAAGCAAAAATGTTTGGTGTTCACTCCTTTAGTGAATCTTTCCCAACATCAAGGTCTTTTCATTATGTGGCCAAAATATTTACACTCCAGCCTCAGTATTTGTTGTTCCAATGAGTGGTATAAATTAACATATTTGTCATTACAATGAATAGTCAGAGTTAATTTCTTTAAGTATTAACTGATTTGATCTCCTTGCTGCCCAAAGGACTCTCAAAAGTCTTCCCCACTACCACAATTCAAAAGTATCAATTCTGTGGTGCACAGGTTTCCTTCCAATCCAACTCTCACAGCCATGCATTCCTACTAGAAAAACCATAGCTTTAACTACATGGATCTTCATGAGCAAGGTGAAGTATCTGCTTTTTATGATGCTATTAAGATTTGCCCTAGCTTTCCTTCCAAGGAGCAAACTTCTTTTAATTGGATGGCTGAAGTCACTATCTGCAGTGATACTTGAGTCCAAGAATATAAAATCTAACACTGCTTCCACTTCTTCCTCTATTTGTTATTTTTATTAATTTATTTTGATTTATCAATAACCATTTCCATATGTTTTCGTTTAAAATTTTTCTCCCCCTCCCTCCCTACCACCCTCCCCAAGATAGCACACAATCTGATACAGGCTATACATTTACATTCCTACTAAACATATTTTCACATTAGTGATGTTGTAAGTAAAAATTAAAACCAACAGGAGGAGCGATAAGAAGGAGGAAACAAAACTCAACAGAAGAGAAAAAAAATAGCAATCCAACTTCCGTAGTTCTTTCTTTGGATGTGGATAACATTTTCCATCACAAGGCCTCTGGAGATGTCTTAGATCTTTGTATCACCGGGAAGGGTTAAGTTTATCAATATTAGTCATCATACAATGTGGCTGTTATTGTGTACAACGTTCTCCTGGTTCTGCTCACTTCACTCAGCATCAGATCATACAAGTCTTTCCAGGTTTTTCTGAAGTCAGCCTGTTCATCATTTCTTATAGCACAATAGTATTCCATCACAATCATATACTACAACTTGCTCAGCCATTCCCCAATTGATGGGCATCCTCTCAATTTCCAATTCATTGATGCCACAAAAAGAGCTGCTATGAATATTTTTGAACATATGGGTCCCTCTCCCATTTGTATGATCTCTTTGGGATATAGACCTAAAAGTGCTATTACTGGGTCAAAGGGTATGCACATTTTTATAGCCCTTTGGGCATAGTTCCAAATTGCTCTCCAAAATGGTTGGATCATGTCACAACTCCACCAACAATGCATTAGTGCTCCAATTTTCCCACATCTTCTCCAACATATATCACTTTCTTGTTTTGTCATGTTGGTCAATCTGATAGGTGTGACGTGGTACCTCAGAGTTGTTTTGATTTGCATTTCTCTAATCAATAGTGATTTAGAGCATTTTTTCATATGACTATAGATGGCTTTAATTTCTTCCTCTGCGAACTGCCTGTTCATATCCTTTCACCATTTACCAATTGGGGAATGACTTGTATTCTTATAAATTTGACTTAATTCTCTCTATATTTTAGAAATGAGGCCCTTATCAGAGAGACTGGTTGTAAAGAGTCTTTCCCAATTTTCTACCTTCCTTCTAATCTTAATTGCATTGGCTTTGTTTGTGCAAAAACTTTTCAATTTAATGTAATCAAAATTATCCATTTTGCTTTTCGTAATTTTCTCTATCTCCTGTTTGGTCATAAATTCTTCTGTTCTCCATAGATCTGACAGGTAAACCATTCCTTGCTCTCCCAGTTTGCTTATAGTATCAGCCTTTATATCTAAATCATGAACCCATTTTGACTTTATTTTGGTATATGGTGTGAGATTTTGGTCTATGTCTAGCTTCTGCCACACTCTTTTTCAGTTTTCCGAGCAGTTTTTTTTTTCAAAGGGTGAGCTCTTATCCCAGAAGCTGGGGTCTTTGGGTTTATCAAATAATAGATTACTATAGTCATTGACTACTGTGTCTTGCATATTTAACCTATTCCACTGATCCACCATTCTATTTCTTAGCCAGTACCAAGCAGTTTTGATGATTGTTGCTTTATAATACAATTGAATATCTGGAATGGCTAGGCCACCTTCCCCTGCATTTGTTTTTATTAGTTCCCTTGATATTCTGGACCTTTTGTTCTTCCAAATGAATCTTGTTATTATTTTTTCTAACTCTATAAAATAATTTTTTGTTAGTTTGATTAGTATGGCACTGAATAAGTAAATTAGCTTAGGTAGAATTGTCATTTTTGTTACATTACCTCGGCCTACACATGAGCAACTGATGTCTTTCCAATTATTTAGATCTGACTTGATTTGCATGAAAAATGTTTTGTAATTGTGTTCATAGATTTCCTGGAATTGTTTTGGTAGGTAGACTCCTAAATATTTTATAATGTCTACAGTAAATTTAAATGGAATTTCTTTTTCTATCTCTTTCTCTTGGACTTTGTTCATAATATATAAAAATGCTAATGATTTATGTGGGTTTATTTTGTAGCCTGAAACTTTGCTAAAGTTGTTTATTATTTCAAGTAGCTTTTTACTTGATTCTCTAGAATTCTCTAAGTATAACATCATGTCATCTGCAGTGATAGCTTTGCTTTTTCTTTGCCTATTCTAACACCTTCAATGTCTTTTTCTTCTCTTACTGCTAAAGCTAACGTTTCCAGTACGATATTGAATAACAGTGGTGATAATGGACATCCTTGTTTCATTCCCGATCTTATTGGAAATGATTCGAGATTGAGCCCATTACATATTATTCTTGCTGAAGGTTTTAGATTGATGCTATTTATTATTTCAAGAAAGACTCCATTTATACTTATGCTCTCTAGTGTTTTTAATAGGAATGGGTGTTGTATTTTGTCAAAAGCTTTTTCTGCATCTATTGAGATGATCATGTGGTTTCTGTTAGTTTTGGTGCTGATATGATGAATTATGCTGATAGTTTTCCTAATATTGTACCAGACCTGCATCTCTGGTATAAATCCTACCTGGTCATAGCATATTGTTCTTGTGATAAGTTGCTGTAATCTATTTGCTAATATTTTGTTTAAAATTTTTGCATCTATATTCATTAGAGAAATTGGTCTATAATTTTCTTTCTCTGTTTTGACTCTTCCTGGTTTACATATTAGCACCATATTTGTATCATAAAAAGAAATTTGGTAAGATTCCTTCTTCACCTATTTTCCCAAATAGTTTATATAGTATTGGCATTAACTGTTCTTTAAATGTTTGATAGAATTCTCATGTAAATTCATCTGACCCTGGAGACTTTTTCCTAGGGAGTTCATCAATGGCTTGTTCAATTTCTTTTTCAGAAATGGGGTTATTAAAGTTTTTTACTTCCTCTTCTGTTAATCTGGGCAATTTATATTTTGGCAAATATATATCCATTTCACTAAGATTGTCAAATCTGTTGGCATATAGTTAGGCAAAATAATTCCTAATTGTTGTTTCAATTTCCTCTTCCTTGGTGGTAGCTTCACCTTTTTCATTCTTGATACTAGAAATTTGGTATTCTTTTTCATTTTTTTAATTAAATTAACCAAAGATTTATCTATTTTATTGGTTTTTTCATAAAACCACTTTTTAGTTTTATTTAGTAGTTCAATAGTTTTCTTAATTTCAATTTTCTTAATTTTTCCTTTGGTTTTCAATATTTCTAATTTGGTGTTTAGTGGAGGATTTTTAATTTGTTCTTTTTCTAGTTTTTTTAGTTGTATGCCCAATTCGTTGATCTCCAATTTTTCTGTTTTATTTATGTAAGCACTTAGAGTCATACAACTTCCCCTAAGAACTGCTTTTGCTGCATTCCATAAGTTTGGTATGTTGTCTCATTGTTGTCATTCTCTTGAATGAAATTATTGATTGTTTCTGTGATTTGTTGTTTGACCCAATCATTTTTTTAGGATTAGATTATTTAGTTTCCAATTATTTTTTAGTCTATCTTTCCATGGCCCTTTATTACATATAATTTTTATTGCATCATGATCTGAAAAGGATGCATTTAATATTTCTGCCTTTCTGCATTTGATTGTGGGGTTTTTATGCCCTAGTACATGGTCAATTTTTGTGTATGTGCCAGGTATCACTGAGAAAAAAGTATATCCCTTTCTATTCCCATTCAGTTTTCTCCAGAGGGCTATCATACCTTACTTTTCTAATGTTCTATTCACCTCCTTAACTTCTTTCTTGTTTATTTTGTGGTTAGATTTATCTAGTTCAGAGAGGGGAAGGTCGAGGTCTCCCCCTAGTATAGTTTTGCTGACTATTTCTTCCTGTAACTCCCTGAACTTCTCCTCTAAGAATTTGGATGCTATACTATTCAGTGTATATATGTTTAGTAATGATATTACTTCATTGTCTATGGTGCCTTTTGGCAGGATGTAGTTTCCTTCCTGATCTCTTTTGATAAGATCTATTTTTGCTTTCACTTTGTCTGAGATCAGGATTGCTACCCCTGCTTTTTTTAGTTTAGCTGAAGCATAATATATTCTGCTCCAGCCTTTTACCTTTACCCTGTATGTGTCACTCTTTTTCAAATGTGTTTCCTGTAAACAACATATAGTAGGATTGTGGTTTTTAACCCATTCTGCTATCCACTTCCATTTTATGAGAGAGTTCAACCCATTCACATTCAGTTATGATTACTATCTGTGTCTTTTCCTCCATCCTTTTTTCCCCCTGTTTATGCTTTTTTTTCTCCTTTCTCCTTTCCCTCCCCTCACTAGTATTTTGCTTTTGACCACCAGCTGCCTTCAGTGGCTCCTCCTTCTATTATCCCTTTCCCTTTTCTTCCCCTTTACCCTTACTGCTTCTTCCCTCCCTTCTATCCCTCTCCCTTTTCTTTCCCCTTTCCTCTCCTACTGACTGCAGGGCAAGTTAGATTTCTATACCTAACTGATTATGTTATTCCCTTCTTGAGCCAAATCTGACGAGAGAAAGGTTCAAACAATGCTCATCACTCTCCCTTCTTTACCTCTGTTATAATAGGTTTTTCTGTCTTTTCCTGTAATGTAATTTACCCTTGTCTGCCTCCTCCTTTCTCAGTACATTTTCTTAGCTCAGACTAATCCACTTACTTTGATCCATTTAACCTATTTTATTAATTTTTTTTATCATTACATCAAAGTCAACTTATATCCACCCCCTTTATGTATACTCCTTTAACATGGTATAATAACAATACAGTTCTAAAGAGTTGCAAGTGTCATCTTCCTTTGGAGGGATGTAAACAGTTTGCCCTTATTAACAACATATTGTATCTTTCTGTCCCAATTACCTTTTGATGTCTCTCTTGAATCTTGTACTTGAAGATTAAAGTTTTTTGTTCAGTTCTGGTCTTTTTATCAGGAAGGTTTGGAAATCCCCTATTTTGTTGAATATCCATTTCCTTCCCTGAAAAATCATGTTATTTTTGCTGGGTAGTTGATCCTTGGCTGCAATGCAAGCTCCTTTGCTTTACAGAATATCATGTTCTATGCCCTACGGTCTTTTAATGTAGAAGCTGCACGGTCCTGTGTAATTCTGACTGTGGTTCCATGATACTTAAATTGTTTCGTTCTGGCTGCTTGCAGTATTTTCTCCTCAACCTGGTAATTTTGGAATTTAGCTATTATATTCCTTGGTGTTTTCAATTTGGGATCTCTTTCAGTCAGGGAGCAGTGGATTCTTTCTATATTCATTTTAACTTCTGGTTCTAGTACTTCAGGGCAGTTTTCCTTTATGATTTCCTGAAAGATACTGTCCAGGCTGTTTTTTTCATCATGATTTTCAGGTAGACCAATAATTTTTAAATTGTCTCTCCTGGATCGATTTTCCAGGTCAGTTGTTTTACCCATGAGGTATTTTATGTTTTCATCCATTTTTTCATTTTTTTTTTGTTTCTGTTTGACTGATTCTTGCTCTCTCATAGAGTCATTAGTTTCCATTTGTCCAGTTCTAGTTTTTAATATATGGTTTCATTCTGTTAGATTTTGTATATTCTTATCCAATTGGCCAATTGTATTTTTTAGGAACTTGTTTTCTTCTGTGTACTTTTTTTTTTACAATTGGTCAATTGCATTTTTAAAGGACTCTTCTACCTCTCTCATTTGACTTTTAAAATCCTTCTTGAGTTCTCCTAAGAAGGCTTTTTGGGCTTCAGACCAGTTCATATTCCCTTTTGATGTAGCAGATGTGGGTTTGTTGACAATGTTGTCCTCTTCGGAATTCCTGTATTGAAGAATTTCATTCTTCTCATAATATGAATCTATTGTATGTTTCTTTTTTACTCATGGTGTTTCTTTATTCCCTGGCTTTTATATAGATTAAGGTCTCCTGCTGGGGAGCAGAGGGCATTGACCCAAGCTTCTTGTGTTGGGAGCCTTGGTCGTGATCACCGGCTTCCTGTGCTGGGGCCTCTTATGTTGATAATTGGAGGCTTCAGGGTTCTGGCAGCTTACCTGGTATTGGGCTGGAATCAGCAAGGCTGGGACTTTCAGGCAAACTAGGTTGCCTGCTTTTCCTTTCCTTTAGCTTTGTTCAATTCCTTTTAGATGGATGCTGCAGGGTGTTTATCTGCCTGGGGCCTCTTGTAGTGCTGCCTCCCTTAGTTCTGTTGAGGCACTGGGAGACTCCTTTGTTGTAGAATTTCAAGGCATCTGGTGGTTTTCTGAGCTAATTTCCACTGGTTCTCCTGCCCTCACTGAGGTATTCGGAGGCCCAGCTGTTGGTGTTTGCCTGCTTGACCACCTGGGCTTCAGGATCTCCTCCTGGTTGGCAGTTGGAGGCTGTAGGCTTCTGACAGCTTACCTGATGTTGGGCTGGAATCAGCAAGGCTGGAACTTTTGGGGAACTCTAGGTTCAACTCCTTTCAGATGAATGCTGCAGTGTGCTTATCCACCTGAGGCCCTTTGTAGGGCTACTTCCCTTATTTTTGCTGAGGCACTGGGAGATCTGTTTGCTGTAGAATGCCAAGGCACCAGAATCTCGTCCTGGTGTGCTAAAGGGGATCTTTCCACTAGCTGACTGGGTGATTCCCGTTCTGTACTGCTCCCCTTCACCCAGGGAGAGGGCCATTAATTCCTCTAGCTACCTGGGTTACTGCACTGCTGCTTCCTGTCTTTCTTCTGGTTCAGCTGTTCCAGGGTTTTTTCTGGGGTGATATTTTCTGGGTTTTCAGAGGTTGATAGGGGATGGTGAGAGTGACTACCTTTTTTTTTCTTTTTTAGTGAGGCAATCAGGGTTAAGTGATTTGCCCAAGGTCACACAGCTAGTATGTGTCAAGTGTTTGGTCTGAGGCCGCATTTGAAGTCAGGTCCTCCTGACTTCAGGGCTGGTGCTCTATCCACTGTGCCACCTAGCTGCTGCTAGAGTGACTAACTTTTTATTCCACCATCTTGGCTCCTGGAAGTGGAAGTCTTCTTCCTCTATTTGCCAAGAAGGAATGCGAATGGTTACCATGACATTAGTTTTTTGGTATGAACCTTCAATCTTACTTTTAAACTCTCCTCTTTCACCCTCATTAAAAGGCTTCTTGGTTTTCCCTTTCTGCAAAGTGGTAACATCTGTATATCTGACATTGTTGATATTTCTCTTCGCAACCTCAGTTCTGGCTTTTTAGTCATCCAGCCTAGAATTTTGCATGACATACTCTGTGGATAAGTTAAATAAATAAAGTGGCAATATATAGCCTTGTCACATTACTCTCTCAATCTTAAATCAATCAGTTGTTCCATGTTTAGTTCTAAGTGGTGCTTCTTGACTCACATACAAGTTCCTCAGGAGACAAGTGAGATGATCTGATACTCCTCCAGCATTTTGTTGTGATCCACACAATCAAGGGATTTAGCATAGTCAATGAAGCAGAAGTAGATGCTTTTCTGAAACTCCTTTGCTTTGTCTAGAAAATTATGTTGATAATTGTAAGGAAAGTGAAATTATTTTCCCATTTTTAAAGTATCTGAAAATTTTTAAAAGACAAATTTCATTTTAGAATTTAGACCTTCATGTCTCATGGACACAAATAATGTTATCAGAAGGAACCTATAAACCATCGTTATGGAGCACATAGGGAAATGGGTGGTGTTTTCCCCATGCAGAAAGGGAAAAAAATTAATTTGGGTAATGAAAAGCTACCTAAGAAGATGATGAAAGAAAATTAGGTTTGGATATCTGGATGTTGGCATAATACAAAGAAATGGTTCCTATCTAGAAAAAAAAGTGACGCTAATAGGAGTTCATAAGAATACATGTATGTGTATGTGTACGCATGTACATATATGTATAGCGATTAAAGGGGCTTTAAATTTTTTTTAAAGAAGGTCAGCTAGGTTGCACAGTGGATAGAGCTCCAGCCTTGTAGTCAGGAGGACCTGAGTTCAAATCCAGCCTCAGACACTTGACACTTACACTTACTAGCTAGTAAGTGTGACCTTGGGCAAGTCGCTTAACCCTGATTGCCTCACCAAAAAGCAAAAACAAAAAAAAAAATTAAAGATAATTTCTTATTCACGCCCACCAAGATAAATGGTATAAAGTGTAGGTAAAATGAAGGACAGAAGTTGAGAATCCTAGAAGATCACAATACAAGTTCAAAGAAAGAACCAGAAATAAAATCAATGGGCTAAACAGTCCATATAAATGTCCAAATTTAGATAACAAACTAGAAGAATTAGAGGTCATGATTCAAAAAGCAAACTTGACTTCATATGTATCACTGAATCTTTGTGTCATGAAACCCACGACTGGAATATCACTATCAGTGGAACTATTTTAATTAAAAGTAGCAGGACAGCTTTAAAAAAAAATGGAGTGTGGCTAGGTAGGATTATAATTTGAAAAGGTATACTCAGGTGAGAAATCCTAGAAACATAAGAACAGGAACAGTGAAGTTCACTAAAGTGAAGATGGAGGTACTAACAACAAATGCATGCAAAATACAGAACAAAAGACCTAAACATGAAGTAAAAAGCAACGATGAATTCAGGAAAATGATCAGAAACCTAGCATAAAGACATGATATGATAGTGATGGGGAGACCAAGTATTAAGACATCTGCTAAAACATTCTCTCCCTCCCTCCCTTGCCCCCCCCAGCAGTAAAGTGAAAAAACTTCATGACTGCTTTTTTTATACCTCGATAAATGCCTATTATATCTCAGGCACTGTGCTAGGCTTTGGAAAGAGAGAGAAAACAACATTTGTGCTAAATTGTTAAATGATGGGCCCTCTTTCTCATAACAAAAGGAAAATTATAAAAGCTAAGATTTGTTATGAGGTATGTTGCTTTCCCTAAGAGGTGAGAGGAACATATTTTATCATTGGGTAGGTTTGTTGTTGGAGGTAGGGGTGTTAAATTAATTTAAATTTCATTGTGTGATATGAAACTTTTTTCTGAATTAAAAAAATAATTTTAAATGTGATCCAAGGTTACTGGGATGTTTATGATGTTATCAAGATAAGTCATAGAATCTAGACATCTCAAGTGCCCCCCTGATTCCCAAAGGCCATGCTAACAAGCTGCCTGTAGGTTCTGGAAGCTGAGTCATTCAGGGACTCTAGGGCCCATAACACTGAATGAGTATAGAAACACTTGGGAGATCTCCAGTTCTGTCATCCCCGGAGAATCCCACCAAAATTAGAGAGCTTAAATCTCAGAAGGAAAATAAGTTGATGTAAGAACATAGCAAATATTTCAAGTTAGGGGAAAGAACTGGATGAGATCCTAAGAAATGTGATTCCTTAAAGATACTTTAAATGCTACAGCCAGAGTAGAAAAGTGGTACGCATAACTAAGAAGACAACAATGCTTTTTATCTCAATGTATTTACCATGACTGAGAATATGATGGGATCATACTGGCACCAGAAGACATAAATTATTGTTAACTGTACATGTCACCACTGGGTATATGAATATCCTTCACTTTTGAAAACAACAAGCCTGCAGATGCTAAATGGAGAACAGATAGTCTTATCTCAAGCAATGGATTAAAGAAGTGAGTGGAATAAGAGGTATAAATTTCTGCTTTTTGATATCAAAATAAAGATGCAATAGTGATTTTGCGATTAAGAATAGAAAAAAACTAGGACAAAACAAATCTTAAATGTCCAGGCATATTAAAAACTATGTCAGCACAAACAGAGAGTTTGTGACAACTTGTATCTGCAACTTTAAACAGGTTCTTGGGCATGAAAATCAAGGTCAAATGTGGCAAAAATTAAAGACAATGTAAAGATGGCTTTACATAAGCTCCTACTTCCTTATATTCTTTACTAAGTTTTAGTACTCCCTCTTCTTTGCCCTGTATGAGCCCAGGTCCATCATGATACTCCCTTGCTACCCAGTGAGTATTCACTATAGGCTCAACTTCCCTCAGTTATCACCGTACTCACTCACGACTAACTTTCTTTGTCATGTAGCCAGTTCCAAAATCACTGACCTTTCTCTATAATACTCAGTCAAAACAACACCTGTTCTAAGCTGTGTTAAAAAAAAAAGAACTCATACAACAAAACTACCTCTTTAACAATAAAATTATCGGGAAAACAAAACAGTGAAGTTGAATATTTCAGGCACTTTAAGGTTATATTTTGGGCCATTAGTGATCTTTCCTTATGGTTTATGGACTAAAGGTCACCTGAAAGGTTAACCATTAAAAATACCAATCAAAAAATATTTATTAAGATCTTAATGTGGGGCAATCACTGTACTGGGGGCTAAAGATTCAAAAATAAAAGTAAAAACAGTTCTTAACTTCAGCCTTCTGAGGCAGCAGGGCAAAGGCATAGAGATAGGAGATGGAATGCCACCTACAAAGAAAGGCGAGAAGGTCAATTTGGACATTAGATTAGGTTAAGGTAAAGAAGATTAATATGCACTATGGCTGGAAATTAAACATTGGGTGCTCTTTCAGAAAGGATTTAAAAACCAAACAGAGTTTATATTTTATTCTATGAGGATTGGTGAAGCCCTCTGTGCTTTAATGAGTAGGGGAGTGACATACTTGACTTTGTGCTTTAGGAAAACTAGTTTGGCGGACATGTGATGCATGGATCAAAAAGGGGAGAAAATTGGAATAGGGACACTAATCAGAATAATATTGCAATATACTATATGAGAAGTGACAAGGGTCTGAATCAGAGTGGTGGTTGAGTAAATGAAGTGAAAGGACAAATGTGGGAGACATGGTGATAGAAAGAATATTATGTGAAAACTGATTGGATGTGGAGGTAAGTAAGACTGAGGTGGAAAAGAGAGCAGTGAAGTTAAGAATCTAGTGACTGAGAGGATGGTAGTATTTTTGAAGAAATATTAAAGGCCAGAAGCCAGGGGCTTTGCAGAATGGAGAAAATAATGAGGTGAGTTTTGGACATGTTTAATTTAAGACAGCTAAAGGATGTCTATTTTAAAATATCTACTCCATAATGCAATGCTAAAGTTCAAGAAAGAGAGACCAGGGCAGGAGACATAGCAGTTGGACTCATCATCATAGGAAACATGAACAAATCCATGGCAAATAATGAGGTCACTAAGAGAGAGCACACAAAGAATATAGAAGAAAGCCTAAAACAGAACCTTGGCCTAAACCCAGTGAGAAAGTATGATGGGATAGAGTAAGAAAGAGAAACTAAGAATTAGTAGTCAGGTAGGTATTAGGACAACAAAGAGAGAGCAGAATGAGAAAAACCCAGAGATGAAATACTAACAAGAGAGAGTGCTTAAGAATGCTGGATACTGTACAGAAATCAAGAATAACTTCAGAAAAAAATTCACAAAATCTGCACATTAATAAATTATTAGTGACTTTGGAAAATCCACTTTTAAATAACTAATGAGGCCATATGTCAAACTATGAAGGACTTATAAAGAGTGAGAGGAAAGGCAATAGAGATTTTATATATGGAGAGAAAGATATAGATATAGATATACATAAATAATTTTTCTAGGACTTTTACTGAGAAAAGAAAATGATAAAGAAAGATTATTTTGGATTATAGGAACTATTTATGGGATTTTAGAGACAAAGGAAATTTTAAGCAACAGAAAAGGAAGGAGGAGATAGGGAAAGACCGAATATTAGAGGTAGAGAAGAAGCTAATAATAGAGGGAAAAATTTAGGAAAGGAAGAGAATCAAGGGTTTCCAATAGAGGATTTCACTTCTGTCAGGAGCAAGGTCATTTTGAATCTTCATCAGATACTGCAGTAAAGCAGGAGGGAATGGGGCAGAATGTCAATTACTTATGAATTGAAAATAAGGGGGAAATAAGTAGCTCATTATTAATCATTTCAATTTTCTAAATTAAGCATAATATGAAGTCTCCACTTGTACAAATATTTGGGAGGGAAGGTATGGGAGGTATAAGGGAAAATGAAAACTTCAGAAGCAGTCAAGGTAAGTAATGAGATAGAAAATCAACATGCAAGGAACAAAAGGACTGCCTGGCTAAAGTGAGGACTAGTTGCATTCATATGGCATAAATTGGTAGGGAACCCAGTCAACAGAGTTTTGTGTCTGTCCAACTCCATCCAACAGTATGTGAGTAAAGTTATAAGAGATGGATGGCTAAAGTGACCAGGGTTTGGGGTTTGGCAAGGTCTAATAGATAATAAGACAGCACTAAGTGATTCAAGAGGAGAGTTACATATCCAGTTAAACTGACTAACTATAGGGACACAATTAGTAAGAGAAAAAAGTAAAATCAGACCAAGAATGCTGCCTGGCAAACTGTTGAGTGGTACAGGAACTGGAAGTCCCAATAAAAATAAAGAATAGACTTAAGAATAACACATGGCAAAACATGGGCATTTTAGTCAAAGTACAAGAACTTTGATTGAAATTATACCTCTTAAAATCAATATTTGAATTCCAAAAGGCCTTTATATTCAGAAAATAGACAATTTCTCTTTCTTGCCCTGCTCATCACTGTTTCTCTTGATACTCATAAAATGCTTGGAATATCTCCTCTTGCAATCTCAATATTTTTGTCTCTTGAAATCCTACACAATCTCTAATAACCTCACTACAAATTCCATAAAGCATGAAGCCATCCCTTGATTTGGACAGTCAGAAGTAAGCTTTCTGTCTCACATCTCTCTGAACTCCTTGTTCTATTCCTATACATTTATCCCATTTGAGTTTGTATTATACTTATTTGCATATATTTATTGTCCCCCTGACTGACTGGAAACATCTTGAGGCCTGTGACTGGAGATGATTTCTATTGTTTAAACTCTCCAAGTTCTGAGTAGAGGCTTATTCAGAGCAAGAATTTGACAAGTGTTTTGTTAAATATTCCTGTTGATCTGTGCTTAGTAATTTCCTTGCCCCAGAACTAATTTCTTTTTATGTGTGACCTTATAGACATAAACAATGGTTCCAAGAGGTATAACTTGGGAAATAATTCATGAGGCTATGATTTTCTTAGATCCATGAATGTTTTAACCAGGATAAGGTGAATCAAAATTTAAAGTGGAGTTTGCATTTTAAGGAAGCAATTTTTCCACATAGCATATAATACAAACAAGTAGAAGAGAGCCAATAAAGAAGGAAATGTTTTGGAAGTTATATTTCCATTTAAGGATAGATTTGTATTTTAAGATGACTGGTCTGAGTTGAAGGTGGTCAAAGAAGAGTTGGAAATTAAACAGTCCGTGTGGAAGTCTAATACTTAACACTGCCCTCCTCAGCATGACATTTCTAGTCTATTGGGCTGATTATGATGTCAAAATGTCTTGGATAGTGAACCAATACAGGGAAATGTATATCCTTTAAAATTATTAGAGAATCCATATGACTGTCAGTCCTAAAGAATGGAAGACATTGATTATTTGTTTAGGAATAGCATGTTAACATATTCCTCAGGAAAGAAGTCTAGAGGAGCTTTCAAGACAGCCTTGGAATCAGGAAACCTGGTTTAACATCTTGGTTCTGACACTCCTTAGATAATCAATGAAAAGTTACATGACTTTTCTGAGCTCCAGTGTCTTATGTAGAAAATGGTAATAATACTACTTGATTTTTGTAATTCAAAGAGGTCTTATCTTGAAAGTCATTAATGATAATGAAAATTATTCACTGAGAGAGATATAACTGTTGTTATCAACTTTTTAAAGGCTGGGGTCTTGATCATAAATTTCTAGATCATCTAAACTGTAAAAGGATCTTTAGGAGTTCCTAGCCTTTATGTAACATGGGCCTCTTCAGCAGTCTAATGAAGCCAAGGAAACATTTTCTGAGAATCATGCCTTTAAATGTAAAAAAATAAATAAGATTACAATGGAAACAAACTACATGAAAATGAATTTATCAAAAAATGTGTGTTTTCAGGCTAAAATCCTCTGTACTTTCTATTAATTCATTTAAAAAAATGAAAAATTAAAGTAGATAGATAGACTCTGATTTACACAAGGCCAGACAGTGAGTCTGAACCAATGTAAACTGTTATTGAAAATGTGTTCCCATCATTTGGCATCTGTTTTTTTTTTTCCCCATGCAGACAGTGGAGAGAACCTCCACCCCTAGAACATGACCAATCTCACCATGGAGACAGAGTTCTTCCTCATGGGCTTTTCCAACATTTGGGAGCTACAGGTCTTACATGCCATCCTCTTCTTACTGATTTACCTGGTGGCTCTGATGGGTAACATACTCATTTTCACTGTCATCTCTCTTGATGGGAAATTCCATACCTCTATGTACTTCTTCCTGAAGAACTTATCCTTTTTGGACCTCTGCTTTATTTCCATCACTGTCCCCAAATCAATTACAAATTCCCTGAGCCACAGCTATTCCATCTCTTTTGGGGGGTGTGTGTCACAGCTCTTTTTAATGATATTATTTGCAGCATCAGAGCTTTTTCTCCTCACAGTGATGTCCTATGACCGCTATGTAGCCATCTGTCAGCCTCTTCACTATGAACTCATCATGACCAAAGGGGCTTGTGTGAAGATGGCAGGTACTTCCTGGCTCAGTGGAGGTTTGTTTGGGGCCCTACACTCAGCTAGTACATTCACTTTGCCCTTCTGTGGCACCAAGGAGATTCACCAGTTCTTCTGTGATGTTCCTTCCTTACTCAGCATCTCCTGCTCTGACTCATACCTAGCAGTTTATGTGAGTTTGACTGTTGGGGTTGGTATAGGTGTTTTCTGCTCTATTTACATCACAATCTCTTACAGTCACATCTTCTCAACTGTACTGAAGATTCCAACCACAGAGGGTAGGTCAAAAGCCTTCTCCACTTGCCTACCCCAACTCATCATTTTCATGGTTTTTATCACAACCAGTGTCATTGCTTATCTAAAGCCACCGCAGAAATCTGATTCAGTTCTAGACCTGTTGTTGTCCATGTTCTATGCAGTGGTACCCCCAACTATGAACCCTGTCATCTATAGTCTGAGGAACAAGGACATGAAGACTGCCGTGATGAAACTCATGGCCTGGAAGTACTTCTCAAAGAGATTAATACCAAAGTCTTTTCCATGATAATATGCCTGTACATACATATTCGTACTTATGTACACACACATATATATATATACATGTACACATATGAATATATTTCATATGTATACATATCTATGTGAACATATGTATATATATTTCATATATAGTAATATATCACTTGTTCTCTTCATGTGTTTGCTGACTTAAATTCCTTGCTCATATGTCCATGTCAAACTCCTCAATTATAAAATATTGACTCCCACAGGTCCTGGAGCATCATAACAATATGCTCTTAAAAGTATGTACATCCATTCCAGTCCTAAAATCAAGTGGCTACCACTTTTCTGAAAAAAAAAAGGGTTACTTAATTGAAAATAAGGTACTAGAAGGATGCCCGATGAATTTACATTCATATAGAATAATAGAAAATATTGGCTGACTTGAAAACACATCAAGAATTTAAATCAGAATGCCACAACTTAAAATAAAGCACCAAAAGTGCCTTGCATGTCTTTTTTGCTCTATGGTTTTTTGAAGCATTTTCACAATCCAATATTTTATCACCACAATAATAGTAAGAAATAGTTAGGAAATGGATTATTGATACCATTTTATATTTAAGGAAACTAATCTTTTTCAAGATCTACAGTAAGTGATGGCATTCTGATTCAAGTGTTCCATGTGTTTTCAAGTCAGATAATGTTTTCTTCTATTCCATGAAGCCAACTGGTAAGTAAACAGTTGACATAAATTGATGAGATGATCTTCAGATACATTATTTTCAAATAAATAACTTTCTCTCAGAAAAGTGGTGGCCCCTTGATTTTACCTTTAAATTTAGAACATAATCACAGAAATCCAGAATTCAGAGGAACATCAAAGACTATTCCTCTAGTCTAACCTGTACCTGAACTTGAAATCCATATAAAACAACCACAATTCATGGTCATCCAAACTTCAAGTGAGTGTTTTCAGTGAGGCAGAAAAACTTCAGGCAAAAGCAACCCATTCCACATTTGCAGGTTTTTAATTGTTTAGACACTTTCCTCACATTAGGCCAAGCATTGTCTCTCTGCAATTTTAGTCTATTGTTCCTACTTCCTTCAGTCTTTTTATTTCACTGATGTGTAGGTTGTTTGGGCTTGTTATATTGGGGGAATGAAGGGACAAATGAAACTCAAATAACTAAGTTGTGTTTTCTGATCATACAAATCTATGATTCATTTAATATGTAGAATTCCATTTTTAAAGTAAGATTCTTAGAAGACAAAATCAGTGTGTAACTTGATTAATTTGTGTTGAATTTACATACAGAAAATACATTATTTTTACCATTAGTTTGTTACCACAGAGGTTGTAGTTTTATGTTCACATTGACAGAAAATAAATAGATATTCAAGACCATATTTAAAGATGTTCAGATAAATCCATATATTTAAATATGTGTTTAAAATTTCTGTGACCAGTTGTCCCTTCCAAGGACATTTTAAGTTAGAAAGAGGTCTTATTTGTTAATTTCCTCATATTCATATATTCTCATATATACACAGATATATATATATATATATATATATATGTATATACATTTAAGTGGTGCAGTGGATAGAGTGCTAAGTTCAAAGTCAAGAAGACCTGAGTTCAAATCCAGTCTCAGAAACTTTCTAACTATGTGATCTTGGGCAAGTCACTTTACCTCTATTTTGCCTATGGTTTGGTGATCCACCAGAGAAGAAAATGGCAAATCACTCCAGTGTCTTCACCAAGAAAACCCCATCGACAATGGTCCATAGGGTCACAAAGAGGTGGGAACAACTGAATGACTGAACAACAACATATTTGTGTGTACATGTATGATATTATGTGTGATATGTAAATAATTTACATTATATAATTAGATATGAACACATAATTTGTGTTATATAATATTCAACATTAAAGATAGATTAATAAACACAAAGAGATAATTTGCTTTCTTTTTAAAAGTATACATATTTGGAAGTGTTTTGGGGATAGTAATAAAAAGGAAAAATAAATTGAAAGAATAAAATAGGCAATGAGGAAACAGAACTATCACTCTTTGTATATGATATGATGGTATACTCAGAAACCCGAGAGAATCAACTAAAAATAGTTGAAACAATTAAATGAAACAAAGTAACAGGATATAAAACAAATCCACATAAATCATCAGCATTTGTATATATTACCAACAAAGCCCAGTGGCAAAAAAATAGAAATAGAAATTCTATTTAAAATAACTGCAGACAATATAAAATATTTAGAAGTCTACAAGTAAGACAAACCCAGGGATTAGTTCAGAGAACTCAATTACAAAATGCTTTTCACACAAATAAAAGCAGATCTAAATAACTGGAGAAATATTAATTGCTCTTAAGTATCAAAGACAAAATAATAAAATAACAATTCTACCCACATTGATTTATTTATTCAGTGCCATACCAAGCAAACTACCAAAAATTTACTTTATAAAACTAGAAAAAATAGTAACAAAATTCATCTGGAAGAACAAAAGGTGAAAATAAGAAGGGAATAAATGAAAAAAATGTAAAGAAGGACAATGTAACAGTTTCAGATCTCAAACTACCTTATAAAATGGTAATCATCAAATAATCTAATACTGGATAAGAAATAGAATGGTGGATTGGTGGAACAGATTAGGTATACAACACACAGAAGTAAATAACCATAGTAATCTAGTGTTTGGCAAATCCAAAGATCCAAGCTTTGGGTGTAAGAACTCAAACATTTGACTAAAACTGCTGGGAAAATTGAAAAGCAGTTTAGCAGAAACTAGGGATAGACTGATATCTCATACTGTATACCAAGATAAGATCAAAATACATAAATGTTTTAGACATAAAAGATGACATCATAAATAAATTTGGGGAACATGGAAAAATGTATCTGTCAGATTTATCGATAAAAGAAGAGTTTATTACCAAACAGATAGAAAGGATTATTGCCAAGATCTTGGCAACTAGTCTCATCACTTCTTGGCAAAAAGAGGGAGAAGAAATGGTAGTAGTGTCATATTTTATATTCTTGGGCTCAAATATCACTATAGACAGTGACTGAAGCCATGAAATTAAAAGACACTTGCTCCTTGGAAGGTAAGGTATGTCAAATTGAGACAGCATACTAAAAAGCAGAGATATCACCTTATCAGCAAAGGTCCATATAGTCAAAGTGATGGTTTTTCCAATAGCAAAGAATGACTATGAGAGTTGGACTACATGGAAAGCTGAGCACCACAGAATTGATGCTTTCAAATTGTAGTGTTTGAGAAGACTACTGAGAGTCTTTTAGACAGCAAGGAGATCCAATCAGTCAATACTAAAAGAAATCAATTCAGGCAGTTCACTAAAAGGTCAAATAATGAAGCTGAAGCTTAAACACTTTGGACACATAATGAGAAGAGAGAACTCATTGGAAAACACCCTGATGTTGGGGAAAATTGAAGGCAAAAGGAAAAGGGGGGTGCAGAGGATGAAATAAATAATATCACGGAAACAATGAAAATGAACTTGGACAGACTTCAAGAGATAGTGGAGATTAGAAGGAACTGGGGTTCTATGATGCACGTGATCATGAAGAATCAGACATTACTGAACAAAGAAGAGGAATGCACGAAAATGATCAGAAACCTGGCACAGAGATATGATATCATAGTGATGGAGAGACTTTAAGTATTAAGACATCTCTTAAAGTTTTTTTTTCCTCTCTCTCATGGATATCTTTGTGACTTCTTTTTAAATCTCAGTAAATGTTTAGTATGTATCAGGCACTGTGCTGGGAACTAGGAACAAAGAGATGATATTTGTGCCAGATTGTCAAATGAAACTCCCTTTCTTATAACAAATGGTGAATTATAGAAGACAATGGTTGCAATGAGGCATGCTCCTTTTTCTAAAAGTTTTAGAGGAATATCGTTTTTTGTTGGGTTTGTTTGGTTTTGGGGGAAGGTATGGTATATTGATTTATATTGCTTTGTGGGATATGAAGCTTTTTCTGAATTTAAAAATAGTTTTATATGTTATCTCAAGTTTACTGGGATGTTTATGATATTAGCAAGATAAGTCATAGGATCTAGGTGTCACAGAGTCCTGAAGTGTCCCTCATTTCCCAATGGCCATGCTAACAAGCTGGCTATAGTTTCTAAGCTTTGATTTGAGCCCAGGGACTATAGGGGCCTTAACACTAAATAACTATAGAAATCCTCAGGAGAGCTTTAGTTCTATTATCATCAGAAAATCCTAGCAAATTTAGAGAGCTTGAATCTTAGAAGGAAAATAAAATGATTTCAGAATGTAGCAAGTATATCAACCTCAGAGAAAGAACTAGCTACCAAGAAACATGATTCCCTAAAACACTTTAAATGCTATGGTAGAAAAGTGGTAAGCATAGCTAGGAAGGCATCAGTGCTTCCCACCTCAGTATACTTACTGTGACTGAGAACATAGCGGGATCCTACCAGGACCAGAAATCAGAAGAAAAGAAATGAAAAGTTTTTTGTCAACTACCCATCACCATCAGGTATATAAATATCCTTCGCTTTTGAAAGCTTACTTCATCTCTACATAACTCTTTAGGTGCCTGACAAATAGTCTTATCTCAAGCAATGGATTGAAGAAATGAAAGGAATACTAGGTATTAATTTCCACATTTTTTGTTATCAAAATGTAGATGCATCAGTGACTTTGTGCTCAAGATTAGAAAAAACTGTGACAAAAACAATGTGAAATGTACAGAAAAATTAAAAACTATGTTAGCAAAGAGAGAGAGGTTGTTACAATTTGCATGTGCAATTTTAAACAGGTTCTTGGGTATGAAAATCAAGCCAAGTGTGCAAAAGTTAAAGAGAATGTAAAGATTGTTTTAGGGAAGCTCCTACATCTTTATATTCTTTACTAAGTTTTAGCACTTAGGACCCTCGTGTTGCTCCCTTGCTATCCAGTGAACATTCAATTTAGTCTCCCCTCAATGCAAAATATCATTCTGTGCACTCGGGACTAGATTTCTTTGTGGTGTAACCAGATGCAAAATCACATATCCTTTCTCTATAATATTCAAGCAAACATTCTTTCCAGTACCTGATCTTAACTAAGTATTTTAAAAAAGCATATGAAAAAAACTGACTCTTTAATGGTGAAATTTGGAAAGCAAAAAACAGAGAAGTTGAGGCAATCTTATGCCATAAGCTGGGGGTGCAATGATCGTTCCAATGACGCTTATGGCTTATAGACTAAGTGATCACTGAAAGGCTAACCACAAAAAAATCAATCAGCAACCATTTATTGAGGTCCTAAAGTAGGTCAATCACTGTACTAGGGGCTAGAGACTCAAAGATAGATGGAAAAACAGTCCTTAACTTCAGCCTTTTCAATAGGCAGGACAAAAGCACAGAGATGGTAGATGGAATGCTGTATATGAGGAAAGAAGGAAGGTGAGGTATCACAGTGGATGGAGCATTGTGCTGGCAATCAGGAAGAATCATCTTTGTGAGTTCAAATACAATCTCAGACACTAACTATCTCTGTGGCCCTGGGCAAGTCACTTACCCCTATTTGCTTCTGTTCTTCATCTGTAAAATGAGCTGGAGATGTAAATGATAAATGATTCCCATATTTTGGCCAAGAAAACCCCAATTGGGGTCATAAAGAATCAAATATGATTGAAATGACTGAACAACAATATGAAGGTAGGCAAGAAGGTTATGTTAGCTAAATAACAGATTGGATTAAGGGAGAGAAGA
The DNA here is from genome assembly GCF_900497805.2 of Vombatus ursinus. NCBI lineage: Eukaryota > Metazoa > Chordata > Mammalia > Diprotodontia > Vombatidae > Vombatus > Vombatus ursinus. The sequence goes on from NW_020942325.1 coordinate 45,755, forward strand.
TTAATGTGCACTATGGCTGGAAATAAGGATTGGGTCCTCTTTCAAAAAGCATTTAAAAATCAAAATGAGAGTTTCTATTTGATTCTATGAGAATTAGTGACCCCTCTGAAGTTTAATGAGTAGGGGAGTGACATGCTCAATTTTCTGTTTTAGGAAAGCCAGTTTGGCAGAAATTTGATGGATGGATTAAAGAGGGGAGAGACTTTGGACAAGGACACCAATTATAAGATACTGTACTATTCTAGATAGTAAGTAACAAGGGTCAGAACTAGAGTGGTGGCTGAGTAAATGAAGTTAAAGGGACAAATGAAGGAGACGTGGTGATAGAAAGAACATTATGTGAAAACTGATTAAATGTGGGGACAAAGGTAAGAGTGACATGAAAAGCATAGCAGTGAAGCTGTGAATCTGGTGACTGCAAGGATGACAGTATTCTTTAAGAAGTAAGAAAGTTGAGAACCAGGGGGTCTGTGGAAAATGGGGAAGATAATGGGTGGGTTTTGGACGTGCTGAGTGGGACATAGGTAAAGGACATCCACTTTGGAATTTCCATTACATGACACAATTCTAAAGCTTAAGGGAGAAAGACTAGGGCATAAAATACAGCAATGGGACTCATCATCATAATGGGAGCACAAAAAACCACATGTAAAATAATACAGTCACTAAGAGAACATGAAAGGAAAGAACAGTAGAAAGCCTAAATCAGAAGCTTGGCATAAACATAGTTAGTGGGCATGATGGGACAGTGATGTTGCAGCAAGAGAAATTAATAATTAGTTGTCAGATATTAGGACAACCAAGAGAGAGCAGAGTAACAAAAATTCAGAGAGGAAACATTATAAAAGGATGAGGGGGTGCTCAAGAGTGCCAGATACTACACAGAAGTCAAGAAGAATGAGTTTTTACAAAAATCTATCAGATATAAACATTAATAAATTATTGTCGACCTTGCAAATGATAATTTCTGTTGACTCATGATGTTATAAGTCAGATTATATGGGGTTTATAAGAATGAAAGAAGATACAGTGGACATAAAAATAAGGGTAGCATTTTTCTAAGAATTTTACTGGGCATATTAATATAGTAGATTCTTTTTAGGTGCTTTACGGATAAGGGAAATTTTAGGCCCCCAAAAAGGGATGAGCAGTTGGAGAAAGACTGAATTTTAAAAGGTAGAGAAGAGGCTGAAGGAAAAACCTTAAAAATGAGATGGAATCAAGGCTATATACATAGAGGATTTTACTCTTGTCAGGAGCAGGGCTACTTTAAATCTTCATCAGAGATTAGAGTAAAGCAAGAGAGAATGGGGTAGAATGTCAATTAGTTGTGAGTTGAAGAGAATGGGGAAATAACTCTTGACCATAATGGTCTCTGTTTTCTAAATGAAGTATCATATGAAGTCTTCACTTGTGCAAATGTTTGGGAGGGAAAGTATGGGAGATATATGGAAAAAAGATAAGTTTAGAAGCAGCCAAGGAGAGGAATGGGATATAAAAATCAACATGAAAGGAACTAAAGAACTGCCTGGCTGAAATGAATACCAGTTGCAATTATATGGCATTAATTGGTAGTGAATCCAGTCAGTACAATTTTGTGACTTTGCGTAGCCCTATCCAGCAGTACGTGAGTAAAATTATAAGAAGTGGATGGCAAAAGTAACCGAAGGTTAGGGTTTAGCAAGTTGTAAAGTTGTAATATTCAATAAGACAAAAAAACAGGTGATTCAAGAGGAGAGATGAATATCCAGTTAAAGTAGCTAATTACAGAGACAAAATTAGGACAGGAAGAAAGTAAAATCAGATTTAGCAGGATTGCCAAGCAAATTGATGGGTGGTACCAAAACTGGAGGTCCCAACAAAAATAAAGAATAGGCTTAAGAAGAATAATGCATAGGAAAACATAGGCATTTTAGTAAAAGTACAAGAACTTTGACTGAAATTATACTCTTGAAATCAATATTTGAATTCCAAAAGATCTTTATACGAAGAAAATAAACATTCCCTCTTCCTTGTCTTGCTCATCACTGCTTCTGTGTTTGTGCTCATAACATACATGCAATATCTCCCCTTGCAACCTCAATATTTATGCCTTTTGAAATCCTACCCAAATTCTACAGACTTCCCTACCAATTACATTGAGCATGAAGCTGTCCCTCGATCTTGCCAGTCAGAAATAAGCTCTCTGTCTCACATCTCTCTGAGCTCTTTGTTCTCCTTCCTTGCATTTTATCCAATTCTACTTTGAATTACAGTCATTTGTATATATCACATGTTTCCCTGATAGACTGGAAACATCTTGAGGCCTACAGATGATTCATATTTTTTAAACTATGCAGGTTTAGAATAGAGGCTTATACAGAGCAAGCCCTTGATAAATGTTCTGTCAAATGTTATGGGTGATCCATCCTTTTTAATTCCCTTCCTTCATGCCCAAATGCAAATGTCTACTTATATATGGCCTTAGAGGCATAAATAATGGGTGTTAGAGGTATAGATTGGAAAATAATTTATGAGTATATAAGGATTTATTTGAGTTCCAGGAGCGTTTTAACTAGGGCAAAGTAAATCAAAATTTAAAGTGGTGTTTGGGGGTGGAGGGAGCAGTTTTTCCACATGCTATATTCTTCAAACCAGAAGAGATCCAACACAGAAGACAATGCTTTGGGAGTTATTTTTCCACTTGAGGATAGACTTGGATTTCAACATGACCGTTCTGTGTTGGCGGTAGCCTCCAGAGAGCTTGAAATTGAAAAGGCCATGAGGAAGTCTAATCTGTGACATCACATTCATCTGGATGACATGTCTAGTCTAGTGGGATGATTATAGTGTCAAAATATCTTGGATAGTGAATCAGGTCAGGGCAGTGGACATCATTTAAAATTATTATATAACCTAAATAACTTTCAGTGTTAAAGTATGAGAAGACAATCATTTGTTCATAAACAGCATATTAAGGTATGCCTCAGCAATGGAACCTAGAGGAGCTTTCAAGACAGCCTGAAAAGCAGGAAACCTGGATTAATATCTTGGTTTTGAAACTCCTTCAATAATGACGAAAAGTCACAATTTTTCTGAGCTCCAGAGTCATGTGTATGAATTGGCAATAACACTACTAGAATTGCCTACCTAAAAAGAGGTCTTATAATGAAAGTATTTCATGATAATGAAAATCATCCTTGTAGAGAGGTACAGCTATTGTTAGCAACTTTTTCAGGGTAAGGATATTGTTCAGAGATTCCTAGATAATCTGGGATGTAGAGAAGCATTAAAAATCATTGACTGAAGGGGTCATTACTCCTTTTTTGCTTCATGAATCCATTTGCTATCTGATAAAGACCATGGACAAATTTGTGAAAATAATTTCTCTTAAAGGCATTAAAATATGTAAGATTAAAATGGAAAAAATACAGAAAAATACATTTATAAAAATATTTTAGGTCCATGAATTTCAGTTTTAAATGCTTTGAAGTAGCTCCATCACTTCTTTTTAAAAATAGGAAATTTAAGGCAAAAAGAACTGTCATTTGCCCAAGTTCACACAGTCAGCCTGAACCAAAGTTACTGGAGATGTTCTTCTCATCATTTCGCATCTGTTTCTTTTGTCCATGCAGGCAGTAGAGAAAAATACTCTACCTCTAGAACATGGCCAATCTCTCTGTGGTAACAGGATTCCTCCTCATGGGCTTTTCCAACATCTGGGAACTACAGGTCTTACATGCAATCTTCTTCTTGCTGATCTACCTAGTGGCTCTAATAGATAATATACTTATTTTCACCCTCATCTCTAGTGATGGGAAACTCCATACTCCTATGTATTTCTTCCTAAAGAACCTGTCCTTTTTAGATCTGTGCTTTATTTCCAACACAATCCCCAAATCAATTGCTAACTCTCTAAGTCACAGCTGCTACATTTCTTTTTGGGGGGTGTGTCACAGCTATTTTTAATGATGTTATTTGCAGCATCAGAGCTTTTTCTCCTCACAGTGATGTCCTATGACCACTATGTGGCCATTTGTCAGCCCCTACACTATGAACTCATCATGACTAGAGGGGCTTGTGTGAAGATGGCATCTGCTTCCTGGCTCAGTGAAGGTTTGTTTGGGGCCCTGTACTCAGCTAGTATAATCACTTTGCCCTTCTGTGGCTCCAAGGAGATCCACCAGTTCTTCTGTGATGTCCCTCCCTTACTCAGGATTTCCTGCTCTGAAACACACCTTGCACTTGATGTCAGTGTGGGTTTTGGGATTGGTATAGGGATTTTGTGCTCTATTTACATCACAATGTCTTACAGTCACATCTTCTCAACTGTCCTGAAGATTCCAACCAGAGAGGGTAAGTCAAAAGTCTTCTCCACTTGCCTGCCCCACCTCATTGTTCTCATGACTTTTACCACCATAGCTGTCATTGCTTATCTAAAACCACCCCAAGAATCTGACTCACTTCTAGATCTGTTGTTGCCCATGTTCTATACAGTGGGGCCCTCAACCATGAACCCAATCATCTATAGTCTGAAGAACAAGGACATGAAGACTGATTTGATGAAACTCATAGCCTGGGAATACTTCTCAAAGGGATTAATACCAAAGTCTTTTCCATGATAATATGACTGTGCACATATATTTACACATGTATAAACACACATTTACATAGATAAAGGTACGCATGTATGTATATATTTCATGTTTATACACATTTATGTTTATATATATATATTTTATACATATCGATACATCCCTTCAATGTGTGTATATTGACTTAAATTCCTTGCTACCATGTCCATGTCAAGCTCATCAATTTTAAAATGTTGACTCCCAGATTGTCTAGAGAATCATAACAATGTGCTTTTAAAAGTATGTTCAGTCATTCTGGTCCTGAAATCAGAAGGTCATTAGTTTTCTGAAAAAAAAAGTGTACTTATCTGAAAATAATGTATTTGAAGTTCCTCTGATCAACTTATGTCAACTGTTTTCTTAACACATAGCTGCATAGAATAATAGAAAATATGATCTGAGTTGAAAACAGATGAAGCATTTGACTCGGGGTGCCACAACTTACAGTGAAGTACCAAAAGGTCTTTATATGTCTATTTTGCTTTACAGTTTTTTGAAGCGGTTTCGCTATCCAATATTTGATCACCACAATAATAGTTAGAGATAGTTAGGAAAGGTACTATTGTCACTACTTTATATTTAATAATAATAAACATTTTCAAGAACTACAGTAAGTGATGGCATTCTGATTCAAGTGTTTCATCTATTCTCAGGACAGATAATGTTTTCTACTATTCCATGTTACCAGTTGTTGAGTAAACAGTTGATATAAATTGATGAGAGGATCTTCAAATACGTTATTTTCAACTAATTTTCTTTCAGAAAAGTGTTAGACTCTTGATTTAACCTTCAAGTTTAGAACATAAGTACAGAAATCCAGAATCGAGAGGGACATCAAAGGCTATTTCTCTAGTCTAATCTTACCTGAACTTGACACCCATATAAAACATTCGCAATTCATGGTCATCCAAATTTCATGGGAGTATTTTCAGTGAGGGAGAGGAACTTCATGCAAAGGCAACCATTCCACTTTTGCAGGTTTTTAATTATTCAGAAACTTTTCTCCCATTAGGCCAAACATTGCTCTCTCTGCCATTTTTACCCATTCCTCCTACTTCCACCAGTCCTTTCACTACAATGATATGTAGGTTCTTTGGGATTATTATGTTGGGAGCATGAAAGGGTAAATGATACACAAATAAATAAGTCAGTCATATGTTCTGATCATACAAATCTATGATACATTTAATGTATAGAATCCTATTTAAAGAGTAAGGTTGTTGTTTTTTTTGGGTTTTTTTTTGTTGTTTTTTTAGGCAATTGGTGTTAAGCGACTTGCCCAGGGTCACACAGCTAGTTAGTGACAAGTGTTTAGTCTGAGGCCGGATATGAACTCAGGTCCTCCTGACTTCAGGGCGGGTGCTCTATCCATTGTGCCACCTAGCTGCTCAGAGAATAAGATTCTTATAAGAGTAGAGTGTAACATGATTTCTTTGTGTTGTCTCTGTGTACAGAAAAGACATTTTTTTTGGTATTAATTTGTTACCCCAGAGTCTGTAGTTTTATGTTCGCTTTGGAAGAAAGTAAATACATATTCAAGACCACACTTGAAGATGTCTAGCTAAGTCCATATATTTAAATACATGTTTAAAGTTTTGTTGAACATATATCCCTATATAGGACTTTTAAGTAAGAAACGGGTCTTTATATAAATTTTTCATATTCAGGTATACATCCATGTATCCATCTATCTATATGTCTATCTACACACACAGACACATACACAGAAACACACACACTTAAAATAGGTGGTACAATGGATAGAGTACAGGGCTTAACATCAGGAAGACCTGAGTTTAAATCTAGTCTCAGAAAATCCCTAGCTGTGTGATCTTGGACAAGTTACTTAACATCTCTTTGCCTATGGATTGCTGATCCACTG
>NW_020942325.1:52259-79571 GCF_900497805.2 Vombatus ursinus
ACATAATTACATATGAAAACATTATATTATATGATAATCAATATTAGAAATAGACTAATGAAAAAAGATATAAATTCCTTATTTTTTTAAATACAGTCATATCAGGGCAGCTAGGTGACAGAACACTCACTAGCTGTATGACTCTGGGCAAGTCACTTAACCCTAATTGCCTCACCAAAAAAAAATTTGTATATACATATATATATATATATATATATATACATATATATATATTTGGGGGGGTGGAGGGGATGGTTTTTGCACCATTCCAGAACTGTTTTAATGGCACTCCTTGTCTAGGCTTCCCTTTGCTAAAAAAAATTATTTTTAAATTCAAAAAAAGTTATCTGACTGAAGAAAAGGGGCACCTGCAAAACCAGCCTTGGATTCAAAGACTGGCCCACTAACAACTACAATATCCTAAATATCAAAGTATATATTTGAGAATGGAGGCAATAGAAAAACTCTTGTTAATCCTTCAGTTAAAACAATAGAAAGACCAGGAGATGAGAAAGCTGGAAGAGATGAGGTAGATGGGAAAGTATTCTCCAGCCAGACAATAATTTAAAATAAATAGGTAATTAAATCTGTGATATTGCTCTCCCTTGAATGGATACAACAAAATTAGTAACTTAATTCAAATGATAGGAATCAGATACAATGGGTTCCTCCATAGGCTGGAATTAGAATGCATCCCATACTTGAAAGTGACAAAAGAAAGTGGAGATAAAAGTAAATGTATTCTTAGCCCCCACTGTCAATCTGAAATTTAGTCATCTTGAGACTCCATATATTCTTCAATGAACTTCATTAGGATTTGTTGAAAATTACTTTGTTTTTTTTTCTTTCACTTTCCTAATTGTGCTACCTGTTTGCCATATAGCAATAGAAATAATGATTGACCATTAGATATCAGTAACCTCTCTTACACCCAATCATACATCACTGCCTGAAAACATATGTTAACTTGAATTCATCAAGGGCAGCTCCCTTCTATTATTCCTGTTACAGTCTTTTCTCTCAAGGAACTCATCTTCAAATAACAGAAGACAATCAATAATATAATTCATATGCAAGAGAGATGAAAAGACCCAGTTGTCCTTAGATTAGAAAAATAAGATAGGTGGTAAAAACATCTTTTTTACTGTCATTTCCATTTATAAAACCATATCCATTTCTGATATCACATCATTGACAATGCAGAGGATGTTTTTCCTAGACAATTGGTAGCTATGGCCACTGAAAAAACTGCTTTGAAAGGAGTTGCTGGGTCTCCTATCCACAATTGTAATTCCCTGGATGGCAGCTGTAGGGACTGGGCTTGAAACAGAGGTGTTCTAGTGTGATACTATTTCCAGGATAGTTGGGCTCAAATTCTAGGACTGTCTCTATCCAAGTTTGAGAGGAAAAATTGATTGATAAAGCAATGATAGTTTGACTTACCTGGCACATGAAGTCTCTTATCTTTCCCTCTACTTTCCTGCATCAGATAGGCCATCTGTATAATCAGTTGCAAAAACTTGCCCTTTGTTTGATCCCTTCTCTCCATTCACACAAGTATGACCTTAATTCAGGCTTTGGTCACCTCTAGCCTAGATTACTGCAATAGTCTCCTACCAAGCCTCCCTGATTCAAGTCTCTCATTACTCCAGAACATTCTGAGCACTACTGACAAAATAATTACACTAAGAGCAAATCTGACCATGTCACTATCCAACTCAATCAATTCTACTAACATCCTATAGCCTCAAGTATAAAATATAAACCCCTTCATTCTTCTTTTAAAGAACTTTAAGAACTGGCCTCACACCAATCTTTCCTCTTTAAACATTACTCCTTATCCCACAAACTTTGATCAGCCACATCGACCTTCACTCTGTTACTCAGATGATACTTCATCACCTTTCTCCATGCCTTTGCACTGAATATACTACATGTCTTAAATGCATTCCTTCTTACCTCTATGCCTCAAAGAGTCTCTTCTCTTTCTTTATGGTACAGAACAAGCAACATCTTCTGAAACCTTTTCTAATCTCCCTCATCTGCTGGTGCACTCTATCACAATATACCATGTATTTAATGACAATTTGTAATGTGGTATCACTATCTTTAGAACACAAGCTTCTTGAGAGTAAGGGTTACCTCATTCCTTGCACTTGTATCCTTACAAGAGTAGTTCTCCTTGCACATAGTAGGTATACAATAAATGCTTGTTGAGTAACTGATTGATTCTCATCATTTCTCTTGCCTTCTAATCTACCTGAATTTTAATGGTCTTGTTTGTGGGCTATAGCCCACCCAAACCTGTTGTTTCTATATCTTCTTTTAACAACAGGAGGAACCTAAAGTTTCTGAAATATCAAGCTTCGTCTCTTCCTACTATCCAATGTAGCATCATTTCCTTTGTTTTTCTTCAATTTCACCTTTCTCAGAGAATCCATCACAGATGAAAAGGAAAGATTCTCATCATCATCTTTATTATTTACACATTAGCTACACAAAAATAGCAAGAAAAATAGAGACAGAGACAGACACAGAGAGAGAGACGGAGAGAGAGAGAGACAGAATTAAGAATAGAAATGCATTTCTCTGAGCAGGGAAATGGGAGGAGAAGAGGAAAGGCATAATTTAAGAGAAAGCAGATTAAGAAAGAAAGTAGGGATTACTCCTGAGCAAAACAAACTGTAGCAAAGAATGTACAAAAGTATTTATAGAAGTTTTTGAGGTGACAAAAAAAATGGGAATCTGAGGGAGTGTTGATCAATTGAGGAATAACTGAGCAATGTATGGAATACAAAAGTGATGAAATCAGTTGGAATCCTTGGAACTGAAGTGGGGGACACTCTCCTGTTATCATTGCTACTGCCACCACTGCCTATGCTGCCATCTGTGCTTCTTTGGCTTTGGACTTCTCAGATTTGCCAGTATATTGAATTGCTATGGAGGAATATACAAAAATAGAGAAAACTGAAGAAGGTACTTTGGTGCTATATACAAGGGTCCACATAAACTAGAGGTCAGATGGTAGCCATGATGAAAATCAGATTACAGAGTGAGGAGGACATTACAAGTAGTGCAATTCAAGAAATTTTGCTGTTGAAGGAACTTTACCCTAACATTGACAGCTTTCCAGATGTACTTATGGGAGATGCTAGATTATACCTCTTTTTTTATTCCATTCCATGTATCTAAAAAATAATTGCATTCTATCACTCCTGGCCAGCATATGAATTCTTCACTCATTAATAGTTATGTATACCAAATCTTGTAATACACTGTATTTTGTTACTCATGAAGAGTTCCTCACAGACATTTGAAACCTCAAAATCTGTTAATAAATAATAAATGAGTAATTAAGCTAGCTCACTTTGGACTTGCATGGGCCTTTGTGGGTGTGATCTGCAATTTGACTATGCAGTAAGTGACTGAAGAAAAGATAAATATAGAGTTGATTAGGTTAACTATAGGGTATCAATTGAAAAGGGAAGGAAGTTAAGTTAAAGTAAATGGTCAGGGAAAGTACTGAGAGGTTCATTGATTAAACGGACTGGTGAAGACAAAGAAGAAATTAATGAACAACAAGCTATGGTAAAATGTAGGCATTCTAGTTTTTTTTAATATAGGAATTTATTTGAAATGATGGCTCTTGAAATCAATATTTGGGATTTCAAACTATCTTTATATTGGGGGAAAAAGATAATTCCTCATGCCAAATCCGTCTTACCCATCTCAGTTTCTGTGTATTTGTGCACATCATTTATATAACACTATCGCTCAGGGTACTTCTGCCTGCCTGTTAAAATAATACCTACTATCCCCTAAGAACTACTTTACCACCTCCATAACTTAGTAAATTGTCCCTGATAATATCAGTTAGAAGTTCACCCTTACACATTTCTTTGAGCAGTTTGTCCTCATCTCATCCATTTATTCCGTGGTATTTTAAATTGTAATTATTTGCATGTTTTACTTATATCCCCTGAAAGACTTAAAAACCATTGAAGTTTACAACAAGAGATGATTCATTTTTGTTTTATTTTATATCTAGATTGAGGCTAGAGGCTTGCACAAAGTAAACACTTGATGGAAGCTTATTTAAAGGCGTACTGAGTAATATCTTTGTCCCATGTCTAAATGTACAGATTCATTTCCATATGACCCTATAGTTGGCTTGAAGACAAGCTTTGTGATATAATTCATAAGTTTATGAAGGTAGATGGGTATTTTAATTCAGTCAATATGAATCAGAATGGGAAGAGAGTCATTATTCCCTACACTATCTTCTGCATATAGAGATGGTATAACAGATTCAACACAAATTGGCATGCCCTAGAAATTAGACTTCAAGTTAAGAATGAATTTGAATTTCAAGATATTTGGTGGCATAGTCTTTGATGAACAAAGAGCACACAATGAAATGGGCCAAGGTGGCCTCAAAACGGTACCATTGCCCTCTTTTCTGTGACAATTGTAGGCTACTGAACTACTGATAATATCAAAATGACAGTCTTAGACTGGATATCCATCTGGAGCACTAGATAGCATTTAAAATTGCTTGAGAATGGAGTCAAGATGGTGGAGTAAAAAGGTAGTCGCTCTCACCCTCCCCTATCAACCTCTGAAAACCCAGAAAATATCACCCCAGAAAAAACCCTGGAATAGCTGAACCAGAAAAAAGACAGGGTGCAGCAGTGCAGTAGCCCAGGTAGGTAGAGGGATTAATGGGAAAGGCCCCTCTTATCCTGGAGGAAGGGGAGCAGTACAGAACTGGGAGTTACACAGTCAGCTAGTGGAAAGACCCAGTTTAGCACACCAGGAGAAAATTCTAGTGCCTTGGTATTCTACAGCAAAAGGGTCTTCCAATGCCTCAGCAAAAATAAGAAAAGCAGCACTACAAAGGGCCCCAGGTGGATAAGCACCCTGTAGCACTCCTCTGAAAGGAGCTGAAGAAAGCATCCTATAGCTGCTGATAGTTCCAGCTTTGTTGATTCCAGCCCAACACCAGGTAAGCTGTCAGAACCCTACAGCTTCCAACTGCCAACCAGGAGGAGATCCCGAAGCCCAGGTGGTTGAGCAGGCAAACACCAACAGCTGGACCTCTGAGTGCCTCTGTGAGGGTGGGGGAACCAGGGGAAACTGGCTCAGAAAACCACCAGGTGCCTCGGCATTCTACAACAAAGGAGTCTCCCAGTGCCTCAATAGAACTAAGGGAGGCAGCACTGCAAGAGGCCCCAGACAGATAAACACCCGGCAGCACCCATCTAAAAGGAGCTGACCAAAGCTAAAGGAAAAGAAAAGCAACCAACCTAGATTTTCCTAAAAGTCCCAGCCTTGTTGATTCCAGCCCAACCCCAGGTAAGCTGCCAGAACCCTACAGCCTCCAATTGCCAATATGAGAGGCCCCAGCATAGAAAGTCAGTGACCAAGCCATAGGCTCCCACACTAGAAGCTTGGGTCAGTGCCCTCTGCTCCCCAGCAGGAGAGCATAATCTCTTTAAAGGCCAGGGAATAAAAATAACACCATTAGTAAAAAGAAACGCATGATAGATTCATATTATGAGAAGAATGAAGATCAAGACAGAAATTCTGAAGAGGACAACACTGTCATCAAACCCACATCTGCAACATCAGAAGGGAATATGAACTGGTCTGAAGCTCAAAAAGCCTTCTTAGAAGAGCTCAAGAAGGACTTTAAAAGTCAAATGAGAGAGGTAGAGGAGTCCTTCAGAAGTACAATTGGTCAACTGGAAAAAGAAGTACATTGAAGAAAACAAATCCCTTAAAAATACAATTGGCCAATTGGAGAAGAATATACAAAATCTAACAGAAGAAAACAACATGTTGAAAGTTAGAATTGGACAATTGGAAACTAATGACTCTATGAGAGAACGATAATCAGTCAAACAGAAACAAAAAAAAATGAAAAAAATAGATGAAAACATAAAATACCTCATGGGTAAAACAAGTGACCTGGAAAATCAATCCAGGAGAGACAATTTAAAAATCATATGCCTACCTGAAAATCATGATGAAAAAAAGAGCCTGGACAATATCCTTCAGGAAATCATAAGCGAAAATTGCCCTTAAGTCCTAGAACCTGAAGGTAAAATAATTATAGAAAGAAGCCACGGCTCCCCACCTGAAAGAGATCCCAAATTGAAAACGCCAAGGAATATAATAGCTAAATTCCAAAATTACCAGATTAAAGAGAAATTACTGCAAGCAGCCAGAAAGAAACAATTTAAATATCATGGAACCACAGTCAGGATTACACAGGACCTTGCAGCCTCTACATTAAAAGATCTCAGGGTGTGGAACATGATATTCCTCAAGGCAAAGGAGCTTGGAATGCAGCCAAGGATTAACTATGCAGTGAAATAAGTGTGATTTTTCAGGGAAAGAGATGGATATTCAATGAAATAGGGGGCTTCCAAAGCTTCCTGATAATAAGACCAGAGCTGAACAAAAAATTTGATCTTCAAGTACAATATTCAAGAGAGACATAAAAAGGTAAATGGGACAGAAAGATACAATATGTTGCTAATAAGAGCAAAATGTTTATATCCCTACAAGGGAAGATGACACTTGCAACTCTTGAGAACTGTATTGTTATTTTACCATGTTAAAGGAGTATACATAAAAGGGGTGGATATAAGTTGACTTTGATGTAATGATAAAAAAATTTAATAAAGTAGGTTAAATGGATCCAAGTAAATGGATTAGTCTGAGCTAAGAAAATGTACTGAGAAAGGAGGAGGCAGACAAGGGTAAATTACATTACAGGAAAAGACACAAAAACCTATTAGAACAGAGGTAAAGAAGGGAGGGGGATGAGCATTGTTTGAACCTTACTCTCATCAGATTTGGCTCAAGAAGGGAATAACATAATCAGGTATAGAAATCTAACTTGCACTATAGGCAGTAGGAGGGAAAAGGGGAAAGAAAATGGAGGGGGTATAGAGGGGAGGGAAGAAGCAGTAAGAGTAAAGGGGAAGAAAAGGGAAAGGGATAATAGAAGGGAGGTGGGACTGAAGAAGGCGGTGATCAAAAGCAAAACACTAGTGAGGGAGGGAAAGGAGAAAGGAGAAAGAAAAGCACAAATGGGAGGAAAAAGGATGGAGAAAAAAGACACAGATAGTAATCATAACTGTGAATGTGAATGGGATGAACTCTCCTATAAAACAGAAATGTATAGCAGAGTGGATTAAAAACCATAATCCTACAATATGTTGTTTACAGGAAACACATTTGAAAAAGAGTGACACGTACAGGGTAAAGGTAAAAGGCTGGAGCAGAATATATTATGCTTCATTTAAAGTAAAAAAAAGCAGGGGTAGCAATCCTGATCTCAGACAAAGCAAAAGCAAAAATAGATCTTATGAAAAGAGACAAGGAAGGAAGTTACATCCTGCTAAAAGGCACCATAAACAATGAAGTAATATCATTACTAAACATATATGCACCAAATGGTATAGCTTCCAGATTCTTAGAGGAGAAGTTCAGGGAGTTACAGGAAGAAATAGACAGCAAAACTATACTAGTGGGGGACCTCAACCTCCCCCTCTCTGAACTAGATAAACCTAACCACAAAATAAACAAGAAAGAAGTTAAGGAGGTGAATAGAATGTTAGAAAAGTTAGGTAGGATAGACCTCTGGAGAATACTGAATGGGGATAGAAAGGAATATACTTTTTTCTCGGCGATACATGTCACATACAAAAATTGATCATGTAAGGGCACACAATCCTCACAATCCAGTGCAGAAAGGCAGAAATATTAAATGCATCCTTTTCAAATCATGATGCAATAAAAATTATGTGTAATAAAGGGCCATGGAAAGATAGACTAAAAAATAATTGGAAACTAAATAATCTAATCCTAAAAAATGATTGGGTCAAACAACAAATCATAGAAACAATCAATAATTTCATTCAAGAGAATGACAATAATGAGACAACATACCAAAACTTATGGAATGCAGCAAAAGCAGTTCTTAGGGGAAGTTTCATATCTCTAAATGCTTACATAAAATAGAAAAAGAGTAGATCAATGAATTGGGCATACAACTAAAAAACTAGAAAAAGAACAAATTAAAAATCCTCAACTAAATACCAAATTAGAAATATTGAAAACCAAAGGAAAAATTAAGAAAATTGAAATTAAGAAATCTATTGAACTAATAAATAAGACTAAGAGCTGGCTTTATGAAAAAACCAATAAAATATATAAACCTTTGGTTAATCTAATTAAAAAAAGAAGAAGAAAACCAATTTACTAGTATAAAGAATGAAAAGGTTGAAACTACCACCAAGGAAGAGGAAATTAAAACAACAATTAGGAATTATTTTTCTCAACTATATGTCAACAAATCTGACAATCTCAGTGAAATGGATACATATTTGCCAAAATATAAATTGCCCAGATTAACAGAAGAGGAAGTAAAATACTTAAATAACCCCATCTCAGAAAAAGAAATTGAAGAAGTCATTGATGAACTCCCTAGGAAAAAATCCCCAGGGTCAGATGAATTTACATGTGAATTCTATCAAACATTTAAAGAACAATTAATTCCAATACCATATAGACTATTTGGTGAAATAGGTGAAGAAGGAATCTTACCAAATTCTTTCTATAACACAAATATGGTGCTGATACCTAAACCAGAAAGAGTCAAAACAGAGAAAGAAAATTATAGACCAATTTCTCTAATGAATATAGATGCAGAAATTTTAAACAAAATATTAGCAAATAGATTACAGCAACTTTTCACAAGAATAATACACTATGACCAGGTAGGATTTATACCAGGAATGCAGGGCTGATTCAATATAAGGAAAACTATCAGCATAATTCATTATATCAACATCAAAACTAACAGAAACCACATGATCATCTCAATACATGCACAAAAAGCTTTTGACAAAACACAACACCCATTCCTATTAAAAAAAAAAAACACTAGAGAGCATAGGTATAAATGGACTCTTCCTTAAATTAATAAATAGCATCTATCTAAAACCTTCAGCATGCATAATATGTAATGGGGACAAGCTAGAAGCATTTCCAATAAGATCAGGGGTGAAACAAGGATGTGCATTATCACCACTGTTGTTCAATATTGTACCAGAAACGTTAGCATTAGCAATAAGAGAAGAAAAAGACATTGAAGGCATTAGAATAGGCAAAGAAGAAACAAAGCTATCACTTTTTGCAAATGACATGATGTTATACTTAGAGAATCCAAGACAATCAAGTAGAAAACTATTTCAAATAATAAACAACTTTACCAAAGTTGCAAGCTACAAAATAAACCCACATAAATCATAGGCATTTCTATATATTACCAACAAAGCCCAACAGCAAGAGATAGAAAGAGAAGTTCCATTTAAACTTACTGTAGACACCATAAAATATTTAGGAGTCTACCTCCCAAAAAAAAAACCCAGGAAATCTATGAACACAATTACAAAACACTTTTCACACAAATAAAGTCAGATCTAAATAACTGGAAAAACATCAGTTGCTCATGGCAGACTGAGCTAATATAATAAAAATGATAATTCTGCCTAAGCTAATTTACTTATTCAGTTCCATACCAATCAAACTACCAAAAAATTATTTTATAGAGTTAGAAAAAAATAATAACAAGATTCATTTGGAAGAACAAAAGGTCCAGAATATCAAGGGAACCAATATAAAGAAATGCAAAGGAAAGTGGCCTAGCCATTCCATATCTTAAAGTGTATTATAAAGCAGCAATCATCAAAACTGCTTGGTACTGACTAAAAAATAGAGTGGTGGATCAGTGGAATAGGGTAAATATGCAAGACACAGTAGTCAATGACTATAATAATCTATTATTTGATAAACCAAAAGACCCCAGCTTCTGGGATAAGAACCAACTCTTTGAAAAAAAACTGCTGGGAAAACCGAAAAAGAGTATGGCAGAAACTAGGCAGACACCAAAATCTCACACCATATACCAAAATAAAGTCAAAATGGGTTCATGATTTAGACATAGAGGCTGATACTATAAGCAAACTGGGAGAGCAAGGAATAGTTTACCTGACAGATTTATGGAGAACAGAAGAATTCATGACCAAACAGGTGATAGAGAACATTACAAAAGCAAAATAGATAATTTTGATTACATTAAATTGAAAAGTTTTTGCACAAATAAAGCCAATGCAACTAAGATTAGAAGGAAGGTAGAAAATTGGGAAAGAATTTTTACAACCAGTCTCTCTGATAAGGGCCTCATTTCTCAAATATATAGAAAATTAATTCAAATTTCTAAGAATACAAGCCATTACCCAATTGATAAATGGTCAAAGGACATGAACTGACAGTTCTCAGATGAAGCAATTAAAGCCATCTATGATCATATCAAAAAATGCTCTAAATTACTATCGATTAGAGAAACGCAAATTGAAACAACTCTGAGATACCACATCACACCTATCAGAATGGCCAACATGACAAAACAGGAAAATAATAAATGTTCCAGAAGCTGTGGGAAAATTGGTACACTAATGCATTGTTGGTGGAGTTATGAAATAATTTATCCATTTTGGAGAGCAATTTGGAACTATGCCCAAAGGGCTATAAAAATGTCCATACCCTTTGACCCAGAAATAGCACTTCTAGGGCTATATCCCAAAGAGATCACACAAATGGGAAAAGGACCTACACGTACAAAAATATTCATAGCAGCTCTTTTTGTGGTGGCAAAGAATTGGAAATTGAGAGGATGCCCATCAACTGGGGAATGGCTGAGCAAGTTGTAGTATATGAATGTGATGGAATACTATCGTGCTACAAGAAATGATGAACAGGCTGACTTCAGAAAAACCTGGAAAGACTTGTATGGTCTGATGCTGAGTGAAGTGAGCACAACCAAGAGAAGGTAGTACACAATAACAGCCATGTTGTGTGATGACTAATATTGATAAACTTAACCCTTCCCAGCAATATAAGGATCTAAGACATCTCCAGAGGCCTTGTGATGGAAAATGCTATCCACATCCAAAGAAAAACTATGGAAGTTGAATTGCTATTTTGTTTTCCCTTCTGTTGAGTTTTGTTTCCTCTTTCTGATGGTTCCTCCTATTGGTTTTAATTTTTACTTACAATATCACTAATGTGAAAATATGTTTAATATGAATGTAAATGTATAGCCTATAGCAGATTGTGCGCCGTCTTGGGGAGGGTGGTGGAGAGGAAGGGAGAGAAAAATTTTAAACTCAAAAACATATGGAAATGATTATTGATAAATCAAAATAAATTAATTTTAAAAACAGCTTGAGAATTTATAACACTATTTGTCTTAAAGAATGGAAGACAATCATTTGTTCATAAAGAGCAAATTCAGGTTCGCCTCAGCACAGGAACCTGGAAGAACTTTCAAGTCATTGTGACATCAGATACTTGGGTTAACATCCTGATTCTAAGTATGTCTGTGAATACTGCAAAGTCACACAACTTCTCTGAACCTTAGTATCCTTTTGTGTCGAAAGGTAATATTACTACTTGAATTAACTACCTCACAGGGTTCTTATAAAAAATAGTTTTATATAATCCTTTAAAATCACACATTTAAGAAATCTCTTTTATTATCATTATCTTTTTATCATCTTTTTCAAGGTGATGATCCTGTTCATAGATTTACAGTTTCATTGGAATGTAGAAGATTATTTGGAAATCATCTAGTTCAGTGGTTCTTGGTCTTTCATGTGATTTGGGGCCCTTCTGTTGAAGTCTATGGGAACTTTCTTGAATAATATCTTTAAATTCATAAAATAAAACAAACAGATTTTGAAGGAAACAAACTCTATGAAAATAAACTTATGAACACATTCAAAAAATTGATGTACCTCATCATCCAATCCTCTAGTCTTAGGTCCTAGTTCCAATTCTCTCATTAATAAATGAGAAAATTGAGGTAGACAAAAGAATTGTGCTTTGCCCAAGGTAAGTCAATGAACTGAAATTAAGGTCTTCTAAGATCCAACACACTGAGTGTTCCTCTCATCATTTGATAGCTGTTTTTTTTTTTTTTTTTTAGCTTTGCAGACCGTGAAGAGAACTCTCATAGTATGGCCAATCTCACTATGATAACAGGATTCCTCTCATGGGCTTTTCCAATATCTGGGAGCTGTAGGTCTTACAGGCCACATTGTTCTTACTGATATACCTAGTGCCTCTGATAGATAACATAACGTCTGATAGGTAATATGGCCATCTCTATACACTTCTGTCCAAAGAACCTGTCCTTTTTAGATATCTGCTTTCTTTCTGTCACTGTCCACAAAATGGTTGCAAAATCCCTGAAATGCAGCTTCTCCATCTCTTAAATAAAATACTAGCAAAGAGATTACAGTAATACATCACAGTAATATATTACAGTAATAAGGGCAAGTCACTTAACCCCATTGCCTAGCCAAAAAGAAAAAAAAAATGTGATCTGATATTTACTGGGATGTTTATGGTGTTATCAAGATAAGTCATAGCATCTAGGTGTCATAGAATCCTCCAACGGCCCAAATTTCCCAAGGGCCATACTAACAAGCTGGCTATAGGTTATAGGATTTGAGATCAGGGACTGGAGAGCCCTTAACACTGAATAACTATAGAAACTCTCAGGAGAACTGTAGTTCTATCATCCTCAGAGAATCCTACCAAATTTAGAGAGCTTGAATCTCAGAAGGAAAATAAAATGTTGTAAGAATAGAGCAAATATATCAACCTCAGAGAAATAACTAAATACAAGGAAACATGATTCCCTAAATTACTTTAAAAGCAATGGTTGAAGTAGAAAAGTGGTAAGCATAGCTAGGAAGGCATCAGTGCTTCCCACCTCAGTATACCTACTGCGACTGAGAATATAGTTGGATCTCCAGGCCCAGAAATCAGAAGAAAGGAAATGAAAAGTTTTTGTCGACCGCACGGCAGCATTGAGTATATGAATATCCTTCACTTTCGAAAGTTTAGTCCATCTTACATAAGTCTATAGGTGCCTGAATGGCGAACACGTAGTCTTATTTCAAGCAATGGATTGAAGAAATGAATGGAATAAAAGGTATACATTTCCACCTTTTTTGTTATCAAAATGTAGATGCATCAGTGACTGTGTGTCAAAGATTGGAAAAAACTGTGACAAAACAAATTTTAAATGTCCAAAAATATTAAAAACTATGTCAGCAAAGGGAGAGAGGTTGTTACAATTTCCATTTACAATTTTAAGCAGGTTCTTGGGTATGAAAATCAAACCAAGTGTGTAAAAATTAAAAAGAATGTGAAGCTTGTTTTGGGTAAGCTCCTACATCTTCATATTCTTTACTAAGCTTTGGCACACAGGTCCTTTATGTTGCTCCCTTGATACCCAGTGAGCATTCAGTTTGTCTCCCCTTTCTGCAAATTCTCATTTGATGCACTCAAGACTAGCTTTCTTTGTGGTGTAGCCAGTTCCAAAATCACATATCATTTCTCTTTAATATTCAAGTAAAAACATCTTTCTAGTACCTGATCTGAACTAAGTGTTAAAAAAAAGAGCACATCCAACAAAACTGTCTCTTTAATGATGAAATTCAGTAAGCACAAAACAGAGAAGTTGAGCATTTCAGGCAATCTTAGGCCATAAACTGGAGGTACAATGACCTTTCCAACGACTCTTATGGCTTATAGACTAAGTGATCACTGAAAGCCTAACCACAAAAAATCAATCAGCAAGCATTTACTAAGGTCCTAAAGTAGGTCAATCACTAAACTAAGGGCTAGGGATTCAAAGATAGATGGAAAAACAGTCCTCAACTTCAGCCTTTTGAATAGGCAGGACAAAAGCACAGAGATGGTAGATGGAATGCTGTATATGAGGAAAGAAGGAAGGCTAGGTATCACAGTGGATAGAGCATTGTGCTGGCAATCAGGAAGAATCATCTTTGGGAGTTCAAATATGGTCTCAGACATTTACTATCTCTGTGGCCCTGGGCAAGTCACTTACCTATATTTGCTTCTGTTCTTCATCTGGAAAATGAGCTGGAGATGTAAATGGTAAACCACTCCAGTATTTTTGCCAAGAAAACCCCAAATGGGGTCATGCAGAGTCAAATATGATTGAAAAGAAAACTGAACAACAATATAAAAAAAGGCAAGAAGTTATGTTAGCTGCACACTAGATTGTATTAAGGTAGAGAAGATGTATGTGCACTGTTACTGGAAATAAGGGCTGGGTCCTCTTTCAGAAAGCATTTAAAAATCAAAAATAAGAGTTTATATATGATCGTATGAAAATTAGTGAGCCTTCTGGGGTTTAATGAGTGGAGAAGTGGCATGCTCAGCTTTGTACTTTAGGAAAGCCAGTTTGGCAGAAATGTGATGGATGGATTGAAGAAGGGAGAGACATGGGACAGGAACACCAATTAAAAGATACTGCACTATTCTAGATAGTAAGTGACAAGGGTCAGAACTAGATTGGTGGCTAAGTAAATGAAGTTAAAGGGACAAATGTAAGAGACATTGTGATGATAGAAAGAACACTCTTTGAAAACTGATTAAATGTGGGGACAAAGGTAAGAGTGACCAGAAAAGGATAGCAGTGAAGCTATGAATCTGGTGACTGCAAGGATGATAGTAGTCTTTAAGAAGTAAGAAAGTTGAGAAGCAGGGGGTCTGCGGAAAATGGCGAAAATAATGGGTGGGTTGGGGCATGCTGAGTTGGAGATAGCTAAAGGACATCCACTTTGGAATTTCCATTACATGACACAATTCTAAAGCTTAAGAGAGAAAGACTAGGGCAGGAAATGCAGCAATGGGATTCGTCATCTTAATGGGAACACGAAAAAACCCACGTGAAATAAAGTGGTCACCGAGAGAACATAAAAGGAAAGAACAGAATCAGAAGCTTGGCATAAACATAGATAGAGGGCATGATGGGACAGTGATATTGCAGTGAGAGAAATTAAGAATTAGTTATCAGATATTAGGACAACTAAGAGAGAGCAGAGTAACAAAAACTCAGAGAGGAAACATTATAAAAGTATGAGGGGGTACTCAAGAGTGTCAAATACTACACAGAAGTCAAGAAGAATGAGTTTTTAGAAAAATCTATCAGATATAAACATTAATAAATTATTGATTACCTTGAAAATGATAATTTCAGTTGACTCATAGTGTTATAGGTCAGATTATATGGGGTTTATAAGAATGAAAGAAGATACAGTGGATAGAAGAAATAAGGAGAGCATTTTTCTAAGACTTTTACTGGGTATAGAAATATTATAGAGCCTATTTAAGTGTTTTTAAGGATAAGGGAAATTTTGGGTCCCAAAAAAGGAATTAACAGTTAGGGAAAGACTGAATATTAGAGGTAGAGAAGAGGCTGATAACAGAGGAAAAACCTTAAAAATGGGATAGAATCAGGGTATATACATAAAGAATTTTACTCTTGTCAGGAGTAGGGCTACTTTAAATCTTCAACAGAGACTAGAGTAAAGCAAAAGAGAATGGGAAAGAATGTCAATTAGTGGTGAGCTGAAAAGAAGGGAGAAATAACTCTCAACCATAATGGTCTCTGTTTTCTAAATGAAGTATGATATGAAGTCTTAACTTATGCAAATGTTTGGGAGGGAAAGTATGGGAGATATAAGGAAAAAAAGGTATGTTTAGAAGAAGCCAAGGAGAGGAATGGGATATAAAAATCAACATGAAAGGAACTAAAGGACTGCCTGGCTGAAATGAATACCAGTTGCAATTATATGGCATTAATTGGTAGTGAATCCAGTCAGTAGAGTATTGTGACTTTGCCCAGCTCTATCCAGCAGTACATGAGTAAAATTATAAGAGGTGGGTCGCTAAAGTAACCAAAGGTTAGGGTTTAACAAGTTCTAAAGTTGTAATGTTCAATAAGACAAAACAGCAGGTGATTCAAGAGGAGAGATGAATATCCAGTTTAACTGGCTAATTACAGGGACACAATTAGGATGAGGAGAAAGTAAAATCAGATTAAGGAGGATTGCCAAGCAAATTGTTGAGTGGTACCAAAACTGGAGGTCCCAACAAAAATAAAGAATAGGCTCTTAAGAAGAATAATGCATAGGAAAACATAGGCATTTTGATAAAAGTACAAGAACTTTGATTGAAATTATACTTTTGAAATCAATATTTGAATTCCAAAATATCTTTATATGAAGAAAATAGACCTTCCCTCTTCCTTGCCTTGCTCATCACTGCTTCTGTGTTTGTGCTCATAACATGCAAGGAATATTTCTCCTTGCAGCCTCGATATTTATGCCTTTTGAAATCCTACCCAAATTGTAAAGACTTCCCTACCAATTCCGTTAAGCATGAAGCTGTCCCTTGACCTTGCCAGTCAGAAATAAACTCTCTGTCTCACATCTCTCTGAACTCTTTGTTCTCCTCCCATGCATTTTATCCAATTCTACTTTGAATTACAGTCATTTACATGTATTACATGTTCCCCTGATAGATGGGAAACATCCTGAGGCCTAGAGATGATTCATATTTTTTAAACTATGTAGGTTTAGAATAGATACTTGTAGCCCTTGATAAATGTTTTGTCAAATATTATGGTTGATCCATCCATTTAATTCCTTTGCTTCATGTGAAATGCAACTGTCTACTTATATATGGCTTTCTAGGCATAAATAATGGGTCTAAGAGGTATAGCTTGGGAAATAATTTATGAGTACATAAGGATTTATTTGAGTTCCAGGAGTGTTTTAACTAGGGCAAAGTGAATCAAAATCTAAAGTGGTGTTTGGGAGTGGAGGGAGCAGTTTTTCCACATGCTATATTCTTCAAACCAGAAGAGATCCAACACAGAAGACAATGCTTTGGGAGTTATTTTTCCATTTGAGGATAGATTTGCATTTCAACATGTCTGGTCTGGGTTAGTGGTAGCCAACAGAGAGCTTGAAATAGAAAAGGCCATAAGGAAGTCTAATCTCTGATACCACATTCATCTGCATGACATGTCTAGTCTATTGGGCTGAATATAGTGTCAAAATGTCTTGGATAGTGAAGCAGTCTAGGCCAGGGCAGTGGACATCATTTTAAATTATTATATAACCTATGTAAGTTTTAGTCTTAAAGGATGGGAAGACAATCATTTGTTTATGAACAGCATATTAAGGTATGCCTTAGCAATGGAACCTAGAGGAGATTTCAAGACAGCCTGAATAGCAGGAAACCTAGATTAACATCTTGGTTGTGAAACGCCATCAATAATGACTGAAAAGTCACTTAACTTTTCTGAGCTCCAGGCTCTTGTGTATAAATTGGTAATAACACTACTAGAATTGCCTACCTAAAAAAGAGGTCTTATAATGAAAGTATTTCATGATAATGAAAATCATCCACATAGAGTGATATACCTATTGGCAGCAACTTTTTCAAGGTAAAGATATTGTTCAGATATGCCTATATAATCTGAGATGTAGAAGAGCGTTAAAAATAATCTACTTCAGAGGTTCTTGGCCCTTTTTTGCTTCATGGATTCCTTTACAATCTGATAAAGACCATGGACAAATTTTTGAGAATCATTTCTCTGAAAGGCATTAAAATGTGTAAGATTAAAATGGAAACAAATTACAGGGAAATATATTTATAAAAATATTTTAGGTGAGTGAATTTCAGCTTTCAATCCTCTGAACTAGGTCTATCAATTCATTTTAAAAATAGGAAAATTAAGGAAAAAATAACTGTCATTTGCCCAAAGTCACACAATGAACCTGAACCAAAGTTACCTGAGATGTTCTTCTCATCATTTTGCATCTGTTTCTTTTCTCCTTGCAGGCAGTGGGGAAAATCACCTGACCCTAGAACATGGCCAATCTCACTGTGGTGAAAGGATTCTTCCTCATGGGCTTTTCTAACATCTGGGAGCTACAGGTCTTACATGCAATCATTTTCTTGCTGATCTACCTAGTGGCTCTAATGGGTAATATACTCATTTTCACCCTCATCTCTCTTGATGGGAAACTCCATACTCCTATGTACTTCTTCATAAAGAACCTGTCCTTTTTAGACCTCTGCCTTATTTCCACCACAGTCCCCAAATCAATTGCTAACTCTCTAAGTCGCAGCTGCTACATCTCTTTTGGGGGGTGTGTCTCACAGCTCTTTTTAATGGTGTTATTTGTAGCATCAGAGCTTTATCTCCTCACAGTGATGTCCTATGACCGCTATGTGGCCATTTGTCAGCCCCTGCACTATGAGCTCATCATGACTAGAGGGGCTTGTGTGAAGATGGTAGCTGCTTCCTGGCTCAGTGGAGGTTTGTTTGGGGCCCTGTACTCAACTAGTGTATTCACTTTGCCCTTCTGTGGCTCCAAGGACATCCACCAGTTCTTCTGTGATGTCCCTCCCTTGCTCAGGATCTCCTGCTCTGAAACACACTTTGCACTTGATGTCAGTGTGGCTTTTGGGGTTGGTGTAGGGGTTTTGTGCTCTATTTACATCACAATCTCTTACAGTCACATCTTCTCAACTGTCCTGAAGATTCCAACCAGAGAGGGTAGGTCAAAAGCCTTCTCCACTTGCCTGCCCCACCTCATTGTTCTCATGGTTTTTATCACCACAACTTTCGTTCCTAATCTAATGCCACCCCAGGAATCTGACTCATTTCTAGATCTGTTGTTGCCCATGTTCTATACAGTGGTGCCCCCGACCATGAACCCAGTCATCTATAGTCTGAGGAACAAGGACATGAAGACTGCCTTGATGAAACTCAGAGCTTGGGAATACTTCTGAAAGGGATTAAAACCAAAATTTTTTCCATGATAATATGACTGTGCACATATATTTACACATGTATAAACATACATTTACATAGATACAGGTATTCATATGTGTATATGTTTCATGTGTATACACATTTATGTTTATATATTTATATATGTTATACATATTAATACATCACTTCAATATGTATTTACTGACTTAAATTCCTTGCTACCCTGTCCATGTCAAGCTTACCAGTTTTAAGATGCTGACTCCCAGATTTTCTGGCGAATCATAACAATATGCTTTTAAAAGTATGTTCAGCCATTCTGGTCCTGAAATCAAAAGGCCATTAGTTTTATGAAAAATGGTACTTATTTGAAAATAATGTATTTGAAGTTCCTCTGATCAATTTATGTCAACTGTTTTCTTAACATATACCTTCATAGAATGACAGAAAATATTATCTGACTTGAAAACAGATGAAGCATTTGACTTAGGGTGCCACAACTTACAGTGAAGCACCAAAAGGTCTTCATACGTCTATTTTGCTTTACAGTTGTTTTTTTAAGGCAATTGGGGTTAAATGACTTGCATATGGTCACACAGCTAGGAAGTGTCAAGCATTTGGTCTGAGGCCGGATGTGAACTCAGGTCGTCCTGAATTCAGGGCCGGTGCTCTATCCACTGCGCCACCAAGCTCTCCCTTACTTTACAGTTTTTTCAAATGGTTTCACCATCCAATATTTGATTACCATAATAATAGTTTGAGAAAATTAGGAAAATAATATTATCAACACTTTATATTTAATATTAATGAACATTTTCAAGATTTACAACTAGTGATGGCATTCTGATTCAAGTGTTTCATCTATTCTCAGGTCAGATAATATTTTCTACTATTCCATGTTGCCAGTTGTTAAGTAAACAGTTGATATAAATTGATGACAGGATCTTCAAATACATTATTTTCAACTAATTTTTTTTCAGAAAAATGTTAGACTCTTGATTTAACCTTCAAATTTAGAACATAAGTACAGAAATCCAGAATTGGGGAGAACATCAAAGGTCATTCCTCTAGTCTAACCTGTCCTGAATTTGACATCCATATAAAACATCCATAATTCATGGTCATCCAAATTTCCTGTGAGTATTTTCAGTGAGGGAGAGTAACTTCATGCAAAGGCAATCTATTCTACTTTTGCAGGTTCTGCAAAATTATTTTGACACTTTTCTCCCATTAGGCTGAACATTGCTCTCTCTGCAATTTTTACCCATTGCTCCTACTTCCACCACTCCTTTCACTACACTGATATATAGGTTGTTTGGGCTTGTTATATTGGGAGCATAAAAGAATAAATGATACACAAATAACTAAGTCAGTCATGTGTTCTTATCATACAAATCTATGATACATTTAATGTATAGAATTTCATTTAAAAAGTAAGATTCTTACAAGAGCAAAGTGTAACTTGATTTCCTTGAGTTGTCATTGTATACAGAAAAGACATTCTTTATGTGATTAATTTGTTACCCCAGAGAGTGTAGCTTTATGTACACTTTGGAAGAAAGTAAATACATATTCAAGACCATACTTTGAGATGTTTAGCTAAGTCCATATATTTAAATATTTAAAGTTTCATTGAACATATATCCCTATAGACGTCACTTAAGTAAGAAAGGGGTCTTTATATTAAATTTTTCATATTCAAGTATACATCTATGTATCCATCCATCTATCTATCTACACACACACACACACACACACACACACACACACAGCCACACACACATATACAATAGGTGGTACTATGGATAGAGTGAAGGGCTTAACATCAGGAATACCTGAGTTTAAATTGAGCCTCAGAAATTCCCTAACTGTGTGATCTTGGACAAATCACTTAACATCTCTTTGCCTTTAGATTGGAGATCCACTGGAGAAACAAGTGGTAAAGCACCCCAGTGTCTTTGCCAAGAAAACCCCATAAACTGAAGTTCATTGGGTCATGAAGAATTGTACATGACTGAATGAGTAAACAACATATATTTGATATTATGTGCAATATTTTCTTAATTTACATTATATAATTACATATGAAGACATGCTATTATGTGATAATCAATATTAGAGATAGATTGATAAACAAAAGATATAATTTGCTTATTTTTTAAATTCAGTCATATCAGGGCAGCTCGGTGACATAACACTCATTAGCTATATGACTCTGGCAAGTCACTTAACCCTAATTGCCTCACCAAAAAAAAATTTATATATAGAAATAGATATAGATATAGATATAGATGTAGATATAGATATAGATATCTGTATTTAGGGGGGAGGGGTTAGAGGGGATGGTTTTTGCACCATTCCTGAAGTGTTTTAATGGCACTCCTTGCTTAAGCTTCCCATTGCTGAAAATAAATGTTTTTTAGTTTAAAAAAAAAGTTATCAGACTGAAGAAAAGGGGCACCTGCAAAACCAGCCATGGATTCAAAGACTGGCCCATTAATAACTACAATATCCAAAATATCAAAGTATGTATTTGAGAATAGAGGCAATAAATAAACCCTTGTCACTTAATAAGTTAAAACACTAGAAAGACCAAGAGATGGGAAAACTGGAAGAGATGAGGTAGATGGGAAAGTATTCTCCAGCCAGAGAGTAATTCAAAATAAATAGATAATTAAATCTGTTATATTGCTCTCCCTTGAATGGATACATCAAAATTAGTACTTAAGTCAGCTGACAGGAATCAGATGCAATGGTTCCTCCATAAGCTGAAACTACAAGGTGTCCCACAATTGAAAATGACAAAAGAAAGTGGGGATAAAAGTAACTGTATTCTTAGCCCCCATTGTCAATTTGAAATTTAGTCATCTTAAGAATCAATGAACTTCACTAGGATTTGTTGAGAATTACTTTGTTGTTGTTTTATTTCTTTCACTTTCCTAATGGAGCTGTTTGCCGTATAGCAATATAAAAAATGATTCATCGTTAGATATCAGTAACCTCTCTTACTCCCAATCATAAATCACTGCCTGAAAACATATGTCAACTTGAATTCATCAATTCATCAGCTAGAGGCTTCCTACTTTTATTCCCATCACAGTCTTTTCTCTCAAGGAACTCATCTTCAAATAAGGGAAGACAACCAATAATAGAATTCATATGCAAGAGAGATGAAAAGACCCAGTGGTCCTTAGATTAGAAAAATAAGACAGGTGGTAAAACATCTTTTTTACTGTGATTTCCATTTATAAAACCATATCCATTTCTGATATAACAACATTTGACAATACAGAGGAGGTTTTTTTCTGGATAATGGGTAACTATGGTCACTGAAAACACACTTGTAAAAGGAGTTGCTGGGTCTCCCATCCACAATTATAATTCCCTGAATGGCAGCTGTAGGGAATGGGCTTCAAACAGAGGTGGTCTAGTGTGATACTATTTCCAGAGTAGTTGGGTTCAAATTCTAGGACTGTCTCTATCCAAGTGTGAGAGAAAAAATTGAATGATAAATCAGTGGTAGTTTAATTTGCCTGGCACAGGAAGTCTCCTATCTTTCCCTGTACTTTCCTGCTTCAGATAGGCTGTCTGTATAATCAGATGCAAAAACTTCCCCTATGTTTGATCCCTTCTCTCCATTCACACAGGTATCACCTTAATTCAGGCTTTCATCACCTCTAGCCTAGATTACTGCAATAGTCTCCTACCAAGACTCCCTGATCTAAGTCTCTCACCTCTACAGAACATTCTGAGCACTACAGAAAAAATAATTACACTAAGAGCAAATCTGACCTGTCAAGGTCCAACTCAATCAATTCTACTAGCATCCTATAGCCTCAAGTATAAATATAAACTCCTTTATTCAATGTTTAAAGCACTTTAAGAACTGACCTCACACCAATCTTTCCTCTTTAAACATTACTCCTTATCCCACACACTTTGATCAGCTGAATTGACCTTCACTCTGTTCCCCAGATCCATGCCTTTACACTGAACATACTACATGTCTAAAATGCAATCCTTCCTTACCTCTGTGCCTCAAAGACTCTCTTCTCTTTCTCTATGGTCCAGAACAAGCAACATCTTCTGAAGCCTTTTCTAATCTCTATCATCTGCTCATGCACTCTATCACAATATACCATACATTTAATGACCATTTATAATGTGGTATCACTGTCTTTAGAACACAGGCTTCTTGAGAGTAGGGGTTGCCTCATTCCTTACACTCATATCCTTATGACTGAGTAGTTCTCCTTGCACATAGTAGGCATACAATAAATACTTCCTGAGTAACTGATTGATTCTCATCATTTCTCTTGCCTTCTAATCTATCTGAATTTTAATGGTTGTCTTTGTGGGCTATAGCCAAACCTGTTGCTTCTATATCCTCTTTGAACAACAGGAGGAACTTGAAGTTTCTGAAATACCAAGCTTCCTCTCTTCCTCCTATCCAGTCTGGCATTATTTCCTTTGTTGGTCTTCAATTTCACCTTCTCAGAAAAGCCATCACAGGTGAAAAGGAAAGATTCTCATCATCATCTTTATTATTTAAACACTAGCTACACACACAAAAAAGCAAAAAAAAATAAATTCCTGGATTATTGATTAGAGGAAAGGAAAACACATGTTATAGATAGTGATTATTCATTGAGGAACCCCTAGATAAGCTTTTAAAAACTAAGAAGTTAAAATAATTTACACTTTCATCAATGTAGGAGACCAAAAATATGCCTCTAGAAATAATCTGTATTTTCATTTGAAACTAACAGGCTTAAAGCGAATAAAATCAATCTTAAAGATTTCTTCAAGAATTATATCTCTTTGGGACAACTAGGTGGCACAGTGGATACAGCACCAGCTCTGGAGCCAGTGGGACCTGAGTTCAAATCCAGCCTCAGATACATAACACTTAATAGCTATGGGACTCTGGGCAAGTCACTTAACCCCAATTGCCTCACCAAATAATAATAATAATAATAATAGTTACATCTCTTTGAATAAATTTTGAATTAATTTTCCTTGGGACATTACATT
Source organism: Vombatus ursinus (assembly GCF_900497805.2). NCBI lineage: Eukaryota > Metazoa > Chordata > Mammalia > Diprotodontia > Vombatidae > Vombatus > Vombatus ursinus. The sequence continues at coordinate 76,042 of NW_020942325.1, forward strand.
CTCCAACTTGGAAGCAGATTTTCACCTTAAAAAAAGAGTTTAAAACTCAAGTAATTGGCCGGGATCATGAGTAAGCAGCACAAAAAAAGTGAAACTATATTATTTTCCATACCACAGTTAATGCTCAGTTATCTAAAAATCTAGTTAAAAAGAGCTGTGGTTTCCATGCTTTCACTCAAGGTAACCATACATATCTGCTATAAGGAAGCATTTTTTTCATTGAACTGAAAATAGGACTAGTAAAAGAACTCAGAGTAGGTCACAGATAATAGATAAAATTCTCTCACCTCTCTAATGAGTGGTATTTTTTCCTTGGCCTTATACAGTTCTTAAATTCAGAATAGGGAAGGTGGATATAAGAGAGCACAGCAGCAGGAAGAAGTACAGTGAGTTCTACCCCAAAACTCACTCAAACAGAACTAGAAGATTCACTAGATCAAATCTTGATCAGGAAATCTAAGCATTTCATACTAAAAGACAAGAGCTGAATAGAAACCCTATTTCAAATACAGGAGCTAATAACAATGTAAAACCGGAAACACAAATGAAAAAGTACAAATCACTCAAAAGGATAAATTACCTATACTCTAATATGGGGAGATGATAAATATGCCCCACTGATCCCTGTTATCTGAACCAGTGGTCATAGAGGGACTATAATGAGACAGAGGGCCTAGAGAGTTTCTTCTATGTCTGACCATTTGAAAAGAGGGTAGAAAGAGCAGGGAAGAAATAGAGCATGAGCAGGAGAGATAAACAAAGTAAAATTATAATCAAGGTACATAGACATGTAAACAACTAAGAAAATGGATTGGGAGAGCAGCTGTATTTCAACATGAGAAGGAAAGGGAGAAGGAGAGGGAGAAACAGAGAGAGGAGAAGTAGAAGGGGAGAGTTAGGAGATGGCAAAGTAGGAGAAGGCAGAAGGGGGGAGAGAGAGAGAGAGAGAGAGAGAGAGAGAGAGAGAGAGAGAGAATGAAGTATAGAAATGCATTTCTCTGAGCAGGGAAATGGGAGGAGAAGAGGAAACACAAAATTAGGAGAAAGTAGATTAAGAGAGAAATTAGGAATTAGTCCTGAGCAAAACAAACTGTAGCAAAGAATGTACAAAAGCATTTATAGAATTTTTTGAGGAGACAAAAAAATGGGAATCTGAGGGAGTGCTGATCAATTAAGGAATAACTGAACAAGGTATGGAATACAAAAGTGATGACATCAGTTGGAATCTTTGGAACTGAAGTGGAGTGGAGGAGACTCCCCTGTTATCATTGCTACTGCCACCACTGCCTATGGTGCTATCTGTGCCCTTTTAGCTTTGGAATTCTCAGAGTCGCCAGTATATTGAATAGCTATGGAGGAATGTACAAAAACAGAGAAAACTGATGGTGGATGGAAAGCAGTGACTTGCTTGAGCTCTCCCTCAAACCCCTCCAAATACCTATAAAAAATGGCTCTAAACAAATTCTAAAGCAACAGAACCAACAAAAAGAAAGAGTGAAACAAATTTCCAGCCAAATACAGCCTGGATGGTTGATCATAAAGGCATATCGCAACGGGCGGGGAGAGGAGCACAGTTAGGTGTGGGCGCGCAGGCCACAGTGACCCTGGAGCAGGCCTGAGAGGACTGAATCACAGGCAGCTGTAGCAGTTTCCAGACTTCTCAACCCATGAATGCCAAAGACAACTTGGAAGGTCAGTGGGAAAAGTCTGTCACCACAGTGAGAGAGGAGCTAGGTCTCGGCCAAAAGTCTTGAGTGCAGCCTGGGGCCGCAGCTGTTTCCTGAGCTTCCAGCCTACAGACTGAGGGGTAATTGAGTGCCTGATCAGAGGGGGATTGAAGGGTTCTCTTTGCCAGTGCTGAGGCATGAATCTCTTGCTTTACCCATGCCTGGATCTGGGTCACAGTTCTAAGGGGCGGTCCTGGAGCGAGGAGAAACGCTGGTGTGGTGGAGCTTGTTGTGGCAGTGGAGAGAAAACTCCTAGCCCCTTATCATAGCACCTTGGAAGAACTGAAAATTTTCAGATCCCTAGAAGTATCTCTGAAAACAGCTGTACAAACACCCGAAGCTTGGGACATTACATTCTCCAACTTGGAAGCAGACTTTTACCTTAAAAAAGAGTTTAAAACTCAAGTAATTGGCCGGGATCATGAGTAAGCAGCACAAAAAAAGTGAAACTATATTATCATGAGAAAGCAAATCAAAACATACATCCAGAAGAAGACAATGAAGACAAAGCTCCTACATCCAAAGCCTCCAAGAAATATATGAATCAGTGCCAGGCCTTGGAAGAGCTCAAAAGGGATTTTGAGAAGCAAATAAGAGAAGTAGAGGAAACACTGAGAGTGATGCAAGAAAATCATGAAAAACAAGTCAACAGCTTGCTAAAGGAAACCCCAAAAATACTGAAGAAAATAACACCTTAAAAAATAGCCTAACCCAAATGGCAAAAGAGGTCCACAAAGCCAATGAGGAGAAGAAAGCCCTAAAAAGCAAAACTGCCCAAATGGAATAGGAAGTCCAAAAGATTACCGAAGAAAATACTTCCTTAAAAATTAGAATAGAGCAATTGGAAGCTAGTGACTTTATGAGAAATCCAGATACTGTCAAACAAATCCAAAAGAATGAAAAATTAGAAAACAATGCGAAATATCTCATTGGAAAAACAACTGACCTAGAAAATAGATCCAGGAGTGAGAATTTAAAAAATTATTGGATTATCTGAACCCATGATCAAAAAAAGAGCCTAGACATCATCTTTCAAGAAATGATCAAGGAAATCTGTCCTGATATTTTAGAACCAGAAGGAAAAATAGAAATTGAAAAATCCACTGATAACCTCCTGAAAGAGATCCTCAAAGAAAACTCCTAGGAATATTATAGCCAAATCCCAGAGTTCCCAGCTCAAGGAGAAAATATTACAAGCAGCCAGAAAGACACAACTCAAGTATTGTGGAAACCCATTCAGGATACACAAGATTTAGCTGCTTCTACATTAAGGGACCACAGGGCATGGAATATAATATTGTGGAGGGCAAAGGAGATAGGATTACAACCAAAAATCACCTACCCAGCAAAACTGAGTATAATCCTGCAGGGTAAAAAGTGGTCATTCAGTGAAATAGAGGACTTTCAAGCATTCTTGATGAAAAGACCAGAGCTGATTAAAAAATGTGATTTTCAAATACAAGACTCAAGTGGAACATGAAGAGGTAAACAGGAAAGGGAAAATCATAAGAGACTTATTAAGGTTGAACTGTTTACATCCCTGCATGGAAAGATGATATTTGTAACTCATGAGACCTTTGTCAGTATTAGTGTAGTTGGAGGGGAAAAAATTATATATACATATATGTATATATAAATATAGATAGATAGATAGAGAGAGAGATAGTTAGATAGATATATAGATAGATAGACAGACAGACAGACAGACAGACAGACAGACAGACAGACAGACAGACAGATAGATAGATAGATAGATAGATAGATAGATAGATAGATAGATAGATAGATAGATAGATAGATAGA
>NW_020942326.1:0-12725 GCF_900497805.2 Vombatus ursinus
GGAGGAGGGAGAGGAAGGAGGGAGAAGATTGAGAGAGGGAGGGAGAAGAAAAGAGAGTGAGAGGGGAGAGAGGGGGGAATGTATATGAGGGAGAGAGGGGATAGATGGGAAAGAGGCGAAGGGAAGATAGGGGAGGGGAGGGAGAAAAGGGAAAGAGGGAAGGGAAGAGGAGGGGGTAGATGTGGGAAAGGAGAGTAGGGAGGGGGAGAAGAGGGAGGGAAAGGAGGGAGAAAAGGAGGAGTTGGGACAGAGGGGAAGGAGATATGATGAGAGGAGAGAAGGGAGAGGAAAGGGGAAGAGAGGGGCAGACAGGTAAGGGAGGGAGAAGAGGGAGGGTGGGGAGAGAGGGAAAGAAGAATGAGGATAGAAAGGAGGAGAGGGAAAAAGAGAGAGAGATGAGGGAGATGAGGGAGATGAGGGAGATGAGGGAGAGGAGGGAGGGCAAGGAGGGAGAGATAGGGGAGAGGAGGGAGAGAGGGAGAGATAAGAGGGTGAGAAGTGGGAGAGGGGAGGGGACAGGAGGAGGGAGAGAGAGAGGGAAGGGGAGGGAAAGGGAAGGGGAGGGAGACAGGAGGGAGAGAGGGAGGGAGAAGAGGGGGAGAGGAGGGGGAGGGAGAGAGGGGGGAGAAGAGGAGATAGGAGGGGATAGGAGGCAGAGGGGAGGGAGAGAGAGACAGAGAGCTTCTCTGGGAACTACTTGTCACTAGGACAAGAACCCAAACTGGGACCTGGCTGGGCACAGTGGACTCAGTGGGTGCCAGTTTCTGCCTCAAGGCAGTGAGCTCCTAGGACGGCAGGGATCTGCCTGGAAGTACACATACACTCCAGGGTTAACACAGGTTCCCTGGGTAGTGAGGGGGTGGGGGAGGTTTTGGAGAGGTGGGTAGTTCCTGGCCAGATGACCTGATGGAGCTCAGCAAGCCCTTGCAACCCCCAGGACACACTTTCTGGAAGAGCAGAAGAAAGACCTGCTTTGGTAAAAAGGGAAAGCTCTCTCCTATAGGTCAATGACAGAATTGCATATGATTCTATCAGTAGAGATGACAATAAATAGGAGGCATTAACCTCTGCTTTGCCACTGTACCCTAAGGACCAGGGGACCTCTCCAACTGAACTGTAGCTGAATCTGCCCCTAAGAGTTATCTCCTCAATGAGAATTTAAGTTCTTTGAGATCAAGGATAGCCTTCCTGCTCTATCTGTATCTCCAATGCTTGACCACCAGCACACAGAAAGGGTTATTAATAAATGCTTCATTCATTCAACACACACACAAACACACACACACACACACACACACACACAAACATACAGACACACACACACGGAGCTCCTTCAATCGCTTCATTTCAAGAGCAGTATAAAGGGGGTACCCTATGACAGACCTGTAGGATGATGAGCAGTACAGAAACACCTTCTCCCTTGAAATCTGGCAGTCAAAGGTGATCTTGCTTCAGCAAAACCACAGTTGCTAGTCACTTTAGAAGCAGGACCTCTTTAAGAAAGTTTGGTGAGCACCTAGCTGCCCCAAAGGGAATCACAGAATCATTGGTGAAGTCATCTTTGTACACCCGTTGGACCAGCCACAGAATCGGGGTGTCACAACCACCTCTCACTAGGTCGACCAGGCACTCCTCCCTAGGCCAGGGATTTTAAGCATTGTTTCTAGGTCTTTGGCTGATGTGCACACAGTCTGGTGTGCCTTGGATCGGGAAAGAAGCCTTCAAAATAGACCAGGAGGAGCAGGAACCTGGGTCTTAATCCTCCATCAAGAAGCACAGGAGAGCCAGGTAGATTTTCATCTAAGGGAGGTGATGGAGGACAATCAGCAGACCTCACTGTGAAAGTAGCATGTTATTGGGTCCTCAGGCTTCACAGGAGCTCATGTCCCAGGATGATTAGAGGGATGGACAGAGGGGACCTCCCCGTACCCAGCAATAGGCCTGACCCGCTAACAGTCTGTGACGTCACCAGAGAGTGACGCCAGTCTGAAGGAAGAGGCTTTTAAAATTTTGACTAATGGATATTTATCTTCCAAAAATAAATATTAGCCATCACAAAGAGAAGTTTTAGGAAAATGACTTAAGTCAAAGTGAAAAACGAACATGTCTTAAGTAAGAAACTATTTGACTGAAGCTAGCCCATGATATGGAGACCACTGTTTCCCCACTACCACTCCTCACCCCCTCTGAGGGGCTTTGGGTCCTGAGATCCTACCCCAGAGGGATTTGTTCTGCTTTCAAGGCCTTCTGGTCTTTCACAAAGTTCATTTGTAATGGGTGTTCTGGGGATGTGATGAGCTTGGGCACTCCATCAGTCCAGTCCAAAGACACCCCAATCCAGGAATGCTGTACCCAGGTTATCATTCTTTTCTCTCCCATTTGACACTTTGGGGGGGGGCCGGAAGCTCCCTGCCCCCATGGAAGAACGGTTGCCAGTCCCCTCCCACCAGCTACCAAAGTACAAGTAACACAGGCCTGGCAGTTGGGGAAGTATGTGTGTGTGGGGGGCGAGTGGGTGTTGAGCTGCATCATGGAGGAAAGGAGGAAAGGGCAGGGTTATTCCCTGACTGCCTTCATGTTTTCACCCAAGCATCAACTTCTAAATGACACTTTTTAAATTTAATGATTGATTTGCTCCCTAAAAATAAAGGCAGCACAAAGAGGATTTTTAGGGAAATGATTTAAATAAAAGGGAAAAAGGAACATGTTTTAAGTGTGAAAATATTTCACTGAAGCTACCCCATGATATGTAGATCACTGTTATACCCACTCTCCACTTTGGGGAGTATAGGCTTTGGGGTACAGTTTCTTTCCCCAGAGGAACCTCCTCTCCTTGCCAGGCCTTTCTTATGGTTTTCCACAAAATTCATATGTAATGGGAATTCTAAAGAACTGCTGAGCTCAGCTACTTCATTGGCCCAGTTCTCTTCCTCTGACCTTATCAATACCCCCTCTTAAAAACCCACACCCTATTCCTTGGAAGTCCAGAGGAGACTCAAGCCAGGGTTGCTGTGTCCAGGGCGTACATTGTCTGCTTCTTATCTGACTCCCTAGGTGACCAGAAGCTTCCTTCTCAGATGGAAAATGTGTTTAAAGCCCCCTTCAACCACCCCCCCAATATACAAGTGCACAGGTCTTAGAACAGTTGGGAGGGGTGGTGTTGAGGAGGAGGGATGTGAGGATTGGACTGAAGGATGATGAGGATGGTGGAAGCAGCAGGGTCATTCCCTGACTTCATTTTTCACTCATATTAGAAAACAGGAGGACTGTCCAAGTGCCCCCTGCATACTAGGGCCTTCTTTAACTTTGAAATGGAATCTCTCTGCACCCCGCCTTTATCACTAATATATCTAGTTTTTTTTTTCTTACAGGTTGCCTTCTCCTTTAGAGTGTGAGCTCCCTGAGGGCAGTGACAAAGCTTTTCTGCCTTCTATGGGCTGCCCAGCCCCTAGCACTGTCATAAGGTGGTACCCAAGGAAATGCAAGTGGACTCAGTGCTTACAGGATATGGCACCTCAGAGTTCAGGAGGAGCAGTACGGAGGACTAGGGTAGGAGAGGAAGACAGGACAAGGTACATTCAGGGTTTTCTCATCCTCACTGCCTTTACTCTCCCTGATTCTTCTGACCTCCTGACCCTGAGCCCCCACAACCCCAAATCAACACATCTGTGGGCCTCCTTTAGCATCTCTGAGCTGACTAGCCTTCCCCTTACTCCTGCCACCCCACTGACCTCCACCTAACACCTGCTCCCACTACTCACTATCTCCCTCCTATGGCCACTCTCATCCCCACCGTTAGTAGTCAATCACACTCCTACAGACAGTGGGGCTATACTGTTCATACACACAGGAGAGGGGAGTCAGGAGAGACTCACAGCTGTTGCCCTCCAACAAGGGGGATAACACAGTTTTCCAAGAATTACTAAAGGAATGAATTAAAGAGGAGGAAAACATTCACAAAACTATCGAGAGTGAAGGTGGACGAGGGCATGTACATGCATGTAACACACACACACACACTTTTTAAAGCTAGGGAGTCAGATATAGGGAAGTGGGCATACCTGGGACAAAGGACAAGTTAGCTCCTAAATCCCCAGGTAGAAGTTCAATTCCTCACATTCCTTACTCCCCTCAGTGGGGCCCCACCCCACTCTGAGCCATTTTCGGGTCCCTGATGATCCCCCTTCACCTCAATCCTGAGGGACAGGAGGCTGAGACAGACCCTGAACCTGCTTAGATCTCTGTCCTTAGTATTCCTTTATAGCCAGAGATGCCAGCAGCTGGCTTAGGTGAAGGACGACGCAGTGGATAAAAATGAACAGGAGAAAGCAGGGCTAGGTGAGTCAAGGGCAATGAGCCACAAGACTGTTTATTTCTAGTAAGGCTTGAACTTTTATACACAAAAGTAAATGATGATTTACAATATCTCGAGAGCAAAGAGTTAAAAATACAAAGTTCTTCAGTAAACAGTATGCCAGAGGAGCATCTCCTTAATTGTCTAAGACTTCTTTGTTTACTTGTGACTATGCACTTTCCCACGGGACTCAGTAGATGTTTACTCGACAGTAAAGCAAGTGCAGGGTACGGTCAGGGACAGAGGATCCAGTGAAGGCCACTGCCTTTACAAGTAGTGACCCCTAATGGTTTAGAGATTTTCCCGGTAGATCCTGTCCCCAAGAGGTTGTAGTTGTAGTTGAGGTTGTAGTTTAACAAAAGAAAGAATCCTTGGGGCCTATTAGGCATTACACAAAGGACAAGAACCAAAACTGGGATGAACAGGATGACATTTTCTCCATCAGGGAAGGGAGCTTCTAGCCCAGCAGGGGGTCTGTCTGGAAATAGAAAAAACACCAGGCTTAACATAGACTTTGAGAAGAGTGATTGGGGCAGTGGTGGGGGTTGGGAAGTGAGTAATTCTGAAGGGATGATATGGTTGAGCACAGCACTGCCTAGTAACCCCCAGAATACATTATACTTTCTGGGAGAGCAGAAGAAAGACCAAGTTTGTTGAAAATCCTACCCCACCACAGACTCCACAAATCCTTAAATAAGGGGGTAGACATGAGTGGTAAAGGATAACAGTGATCACAAGACTGTCTTCCCAATGAATCTGCTAAAAAATAATCAGAAAATAGGCAAAAAAGAAATGATTTGTGTTTGGACATTTCAGGATAAACTGGGGTCTAAGTGAAACTTGACTTGAACATCTCTGTTCCCAAAGGGATGGGATGGCAATATTATCTGGGTGTCCTCAAAGACACAGGGGACCAAATTCAAGAGTGGGCCAGATGAACAATAACAAAGAAAATTAATATAAACCCAATGCAGACACTGGTCTATCTGGTATAAGCTGGTCTCACCTGTGTGGAGCCAGGGTATGAGGAAGAGGAGCAGGAGGAGGAGAAGGATGAGGAAGAGGAAGGTGCAGGGGAGTGGGAGATTTTAGGCAAGTCTGATCAGGCCCCTCCCTTGGAACAAACCACTTGGAATCACTGCATTTGTGGCCCTCAGCATTAAGGATTACTTTAGAGGCAGGTCTTACCTTAAATAATAAAGACACAAACACACAACCTCTGAGCCCTTTCAATTTATTTGATGAGAATAATGGGAGGCCTATTCCAGAGATATAGGATGATAATCCATGGAGAAGGACAGGCGATTTGTCTCAGCAAGTGTCCCAAGGATGCCGGTGGCTGAGGTTTTCATCTCCTCTACTCTTAGCATTTGGGGGCAGCTTCGGATCACCAGTGTGACAGGTGCCAGTACACTCAGGACCAGGGCCTCCTCTTGGAAGAGGTGGTGAGCACAGAGCTGCCCCAAACAGATGTTTGCTGGAGACCTCTTCGTGGGTGCCTGGGGGAAACCATGTTCACCCACTGGTGGGACCAGTCACAAAGTCCTTTCTGAAGATCTGATGAGACTAAACCTCCCTCCAAGGCAAGGCCATGTGGAGCCCTCTTCATGGGCGTCTTGAGGACCCACCTATGGCCACTGGTTGACCAAGCCAAAGGTCTGGGGACAGGAACCACCTTGCACAGGGTCAGCCTGCCAATCACCTGGAGGAGAAAGCCTTCTGACAATAATTCTGGCTTGCTGGAATGGGAAACAATCCCCCAAGAGGGACCAGGGTGAGCAGGAAGTGGGAAGCTGTTGCCAAATCTCTGAATGAGAACCTCAGCAGAGGGTGGGAGCTGCTCATCCAGAGCCTCTGATCTAGGACCACTTGTGCCCCTCACTGAAAAGTCTGTAAGACCTCCCTAGGGATGCAGTCTCCAATGTGACGGAGGGTCCTGGGTGCTTGTAGAGTGTGGAACACAGCAGTCCTGCCTTCAGGGCTGGTCGGTGTCCAGGTTTAAGACAAGCCTGGGCTCTGGCCTCCTCTGTAGAACCTCCTCAGTCACTGTGACCTGACCCCTATGTAACAATGGACCTGACATGGTAAAAATCCATGACATCACTGGACAGTCATGTCAGCCTGAAGAGAGGAGCTTTGTGTATTTCATCTCTGTTTTTTTTTTTATTTTTTTATTTATTTTTTACTTTTTTTTCTTTTTTTAATTTCTTTTTTTAATTTTTAATGGTAATTTTTATTATTTTTTTGTTTTCAACATTTAATTCCACAAGACTTTGCGTTCCAAATTTTCACCCCATCTCTCCCCTTCCCCCACCCCAAGATGGCATGCACTCTTAATACCCCTTTCCCTAGTCTGCCTTCCCTTCTATCTGTCCCCTCCCCTTCTCTTATCCCCTTCCTCTTCAATTTTCCTGTAGGGCAGGATGGATTTCTGTATCCCATTTCCTGTATTTCTTATTTCCCGGTTGCATGTGAAAACATTTTTTTTCAACATGTGTTTTTAAAACTTTGGGTTCCAAATTTTGTCCCTTCACCCCACCCACCCTCATTGATAAGGCAAGCAACTACATATAAATTACATATGTGCAGTTATGCAAAACACTTCCATAGTAGACATGTTGTGAAAAACTAACTCTATTTCCCTTAATCCTATCCCACCCCCCCATTTATTCTATTCTCTCTTTTGACTCTGACCCTCCTCAGAAGTGTTTGCTTCTGATTGCCCCCTTTCTCAATCTGCCCTCCTCTCTATCCCCATTCTCTCTTGTCCCCTTTCCCCGTCATTTTCCTGTAGGGTAAGACAGATTTCCATACCCAATTGAGTGTGTATGTTATTCCCTCCTTAAGTCAAATCCTATGAGAATAAGATTCACTCATCCCCTCTCACCTTACCCCATTTTCCCTCCACAGTGAGACCCTTTTCTTTTCTTTTTTTGAGGTAATTTACCCTGTTCTACCTCTCCCTTTCTCCTTCTCTTAGTATAATCCTCTCTCACCCCTTAATTTTATTCTCCAGATATGACCGCTTCATCTTTAACTCACCCTGTGCCCTCTATCTATCTATCTATCTATCTATCTATCTATCTATCTATCTATCTATCTATATCTATATATACATACATATAATTTTCCCCCTCCAACTACCCTAATATTGACAAAGCTCTCATGAGTTACAAATATCATCTTTCCATGCAGGAATATAAACAGTTCAACCGTAATAAGTCTCTTATGATTTTCTCTTTCCTGTTTACCTCTTCATGTTCCACTTGAGTCTTGTATTTGAAAATCAAATTTTCTATTCAGCTCTGGTCTTTTCATCAAAAATGCCTAAAAGTCCTCTATTTCACTGAATGACCATTTTTTCCCTTGCAGAATTATACTCAGTTTTGCTGGGTGGGTGATTCTTGGTTGTAATCCTATCTCCTTTGACCTCTGGAATATTATATTGCATGCCCTGTGGTCCCTTAATGTAGAAGCTGCTAAATCTTGTGTTATCCTGATTGTGTTTCCACAATACTTGAATTGTTTCTTTCTGGCTGCTTGTAATATTTTCTCCTTGACCTGGGAACTCTGGAATTTATCTACAATATCCCTAGGAGTTTTCCTTTGGGGATCTCTTTCAGGAGGAGATCGGTGGATTCTTTCAATTTCTACTTTGCCCTCTGGTTCTAAAATATCAGGGCAGTTTTCCTTGATCATTTCTTGAAAGATGATGTTTGGGCTCTTTTTTTGATCATGGCTTTCAGATAGTCCAATAATTTTTAAATTCTCTCTCCTGGATCTATTTTCCAGGTCAGTTGTTTTTCCAATGAGATATTTCACATTGTTTTCTAATTTTTCATTCTTTTGAATTTGTTTTACAGTGTCTTGATTTCTCATAAAGTTACTAGCTTCCAATTGCTCTATTCTAATTTTTAAGGAAGGATTTTCTTCAGTAATCTTTTGGACTTCTTTTTCCATTTGTCCAATTTTGCTTTTTAGGGCATTCTTCCCTTCATTGCCTTTTTGGACCTCTTTTGCCATTTGGGTTAGGCTATGTTTTAAGGTGTTATTTTCTTCAGTATTTTTTGGGTCTCCTTTAGCAAGCGGTTGACTTGCTTTTCATGATTTTCTTGCATCACTCTCATTTCTTTTCCCAGTTTTTCCTCTACTTCTCTTACTTGCTTCTCAAAATCCCTTTTGACCTCTTCCAAGGCCTGGGACTGATTCATATTCTTCTTAGAGGCTTCAGATATAGGAGCTTTTACTTTGTTGTCTTCTTCTGGTTGTATGTTTTGATCTTCTTTGTCACCAAAGTAAGATAATATAGTTTGACTCTTTTTGCACTGCTTACTCATTATCCCAATCAATTACTTGAGTTTTAAACTCTTTGTTAAGGTAAGAGTCTGATTCCAATGTAGAGAATGTACTGTCCCAAGCTCTGGGGGTTTGTACAGCTGTTTTGAGAGGTACTTCTGGGGACCTGAAAAGTGTCAGTTCTTCCAAGGTGCTATGATAAGGGGCAAGGTGTTTCCTCTCCACTGCCACAAGAAGCTCCACCATACTAGCATTCCTCCTCGCCCCATTACCACCCCTCAGAACTGTGACCCAGATCCAAGCACAGGCAAAGCAAGAGATTCCTGCCTCAGCACTGGCAAAGAGGTCCTTGCAATCCCCCTCTGATCAGCCACTTGATTCCCCCTCAGTCTGTGGGCTGGAAGCTCAGGAGGCAGCCACTGACCTGGGGGGGCTGAGACCTAACTGCTTCTCTCACAACAGTCACAGACTTTTCCTACTGACCTTCCAAGTTGTCTTTGGTGTTCATGGATTGAGGAGTCTGGAAACCTCCACAGCTGCCCGAGATTCAGTCCTCTGACGCCTGCTCCAGGGTCGCTGCGGCCTGCGTGCCCATGCCGAACCGTGCTCCTCTCCCACCCCTGCGCGATATACCTTTCTGATCAACCATCCAGGCTGTCTTGGGCTGGAAATTTGTTTTACTCTGTTTTTTTTTTTTGGTGGGGGGCGGGGGGTTCTGCTGCTTTAGAATTTGTTTAGAGCCATTTTTATAGGTATTTGGAGGGGTTTGGGGGAGAGCTCAAGCAAGTCACTGCTTTCCCTCTGCCATCTTGGCTCCGCCCCCGTGTATTTCATCTCTTGACAATTATTTCTTTATTCTTGAAACAAAAACCAAACCAAGAATCCCTAGGGCCTCTTTTCTACCATCCCAAGAACAAGCACCCAAAGTAGTATCAGTCTGGACAGGGGGGCCTAAGAGGTTTCCATTTTCTCCATCAGGGAAGGGAGCTTGCAGCCCAACAGGAGGTCTGACAGGACTAGACACACGCACACGCGTGCACGCGCGCGCGCGCACACACACACACACACACACACACACACACACACACCACTTTAACTCGACTCCCTGGGGAGTGATGGCATGTAGGGGTGAGATTTGAGGAAGGTGGGTCGTTGCTGGGCAGATGACCTGACTGAGCTCAGCTCTGCCCAGCCAACCCTCAGAACACACTAAACTTTTAGGAAGAGCAGCAGAAATACCTGCTTGGGTGAAAAGGGAAAGTCCCTCCATTGCACCCCACCAGGGACTCCAGAATTCCTTAAAGGTGGACTAGAGGTTGTCACTTGTCACAGGCAAAATCTGGAAAAATGTATTCCAATTGAAATACATTTGTCTTTACCTTTTGGTTCAGTCCTTTACCTAAAAGTCTCTTTCTGCTGGACATTCGTACCATAACATACAACTCACACAAAGGAAATATCTTGGAGTTCAAACAATAATAGTAAAAAATAGAATCACCTTATCCACGCAAAAAGAAATCAAATGGGAGATGCCTTTTTTAAAAGCCTCCTCCTTTGGCCTGACATCACGACCCCAAATATTCATGAATTTTTAGCAGGTAAGACCCAGGGTCAGACAGGAAGTCAGGTCACAATTACTGAGGAAGCTCTGGAGAAGAAACTGGAGGCCAGGCTTGATTAAGCTTGGACAGAAACAAGCCCAAAAAATAGGGCTGCAGCACTGGACCCTATGAGAGCACCCCAGGAAACTGGGTCTCCTGGAAGCCTGACAACTAGGATTTCTATACAGCCTGATATACGTCAGGCAGAGTGCTAAATGATTGACAAATATTTTCACATTTAATGCTCACAACAACCCTGGGACGTAGGTGCTATTATTATTTCCTATTTACTGTGGAGTGTCGCAGCCGCTGCAGTGGAGAGCATGAGACCAGCTCAGTGCTCAGTAACCCGGAGACGCATGGATGAGGCGGGAGACAGCAAGATGGCAGAAGCTCCGTTTATTGAGTGCAGGTAGCTGTCTTTTATAGCCCTAGTGATGCCTGCTCAAAGCATGATCTCCTCGTGACAGCCAATCAACAGGTCTGCTGGAGCTCGTGTTAGGACTCATCTCCCAATGAGAGGAGAGCTGAGCCAACTGTGGGAGCTGCATGTCAGCAAAGGAGAGGTCTTGTGAGACTTCCTTATTTTTGTCACACAACTATGTTGTGACCCTCAGCTTCTGCTGATAGAAGCTAGAACTCCCATGGGAAAGGTCCCTCAACAGAGCTCTCATGAGACCGTGAGACATTCACCCTAACAATTCCCCCTTTTTGTTTTAAAGAAGGCGTCCTTGCGGGTGCGTGTCCTTCGTTATTTGTAGTTGAGACATAACATTTTTAAATGTGGAGCTCATTACTTTCAAGAGGCATCCGGCTATAATAGGCAAGCAGCATAAAAGTAAGCACACTACAACAATCAATGTAATCCAATACTCAAATGACCCCCACCAATTGGAGGCATTATCAAACCAATGTATAATTTTTTCTGCTGTTTTATCAGGATTCAAGTCCTGTTCAGAAGTCTTTTTTATTTCAGAGGCTAATCTATATAGAGTTTCAATGTCAGATTCTATCATATTGTTTAAGAATAGACCATTCAAGTGGTTTCTGATTACTGTCCAGTTGTAAGTAGAATTGTCATGTGTCCAGAATCATGCCGTGATTGAACAATAGTCCCACTTAAGTTCATGCAGTGGCAGTGCGCCGCTACACAAGTCTCCATATGAGGCCAACCAGAACCAGAGTCATTGTTCACCTTACATTTGTCCAGACCCACCACACGCAGGGAGGTGGCGTTGGAGCAGGGCGTCCCCTGTCCGCCGAGTAGGTGAAGCTGGTGTGGCCCCATGCTGGGAATGGTCATGGCAAGGGTGACATTCTGCAGTTGTATGCAGCCCTCCACGTTGTTGGTGCGGGACCAACAAAGCAGCTGCCGCATGGACAGTCCTGTGAAGTTGTATTTTACTGATGATGAAGTCGCATTAGTTTGTGAGGGGAGGTCAAACTCATTCCTCACCATTCGTGATGCATTCCCCTGGAACACAAGGTTAGGCAACTGTTCACCCCAAGCTACTACTCGAGGCCATGGGGGGTCCATGTAGATCGCCCGTCGGTGGGTCTCGTTCGTCCCTATCGCGGATGACACCAGGCCTAATAGAGTGAATGCCGGTAAGAGTCTTCGAATCTGGTGCGCCATTTCCCCTCGTCCCCGTCTCCTTTTTCTTTTTTCTTCCTGGGGTGCCTCCCGAGTAGGGACAAGTTTGAGAGTTTTCGTTGGCACCCATTTAGCTCCTTCACCTGTTGAGATACAAGCATACCCTGGTCCCGAGGTTAGTACCCTGAAAGGTCCTACCCATTCATTATTGGGATTTTTCCACAGGACCAATTTCTTTTTATCCGTGTATATTGGGCCATCATGAGTCAAGGTAGGTGAATTGTGAGGTAAAAAGAATTTCATAGCAGGGGTAAGGTCGTTACCATCAAATTTCAAATAATTTATAGTATACAAGATTTTATTAATCTGTCTTTGAGGGGATAACCGCTCAGCTCCCCCTTTTTGTTTTTGAAAGAAAGTTTTGATGGTTTGGTTCATTCGTTCAACAATGGCTTCACCAGTTGGGTTATAAGGAATACCACATATGTGCTGTATGCCAAACTCTAGAAAAAAAGGCTTGTAATTGCTTGGCAGTATAAGCAGGCCCATTGTCAGTTTTAATGCCACACGGCAGGCCAATTATAGCAAAAGCATGATAAAGGTGATTAATAACATGTGTAACAGCTTCTCCTGTTTGAGGAGTAGCTATACAAAATCCAGATAATGTATCCACAGTAACATGGAGGAATTTATGTTTCCCCAATGGTGGAATATGGGTAACATCCATTTGCCATAGAGAATTAGGAAAAAGTCCTCTAAGATTGATACCAGAGCGAAGTGATGGTGAATTGAAAGGGATACATTGAGTGCACCTTTTCACTATAGCTCTGACTTGTTCTCTGGTTATGCCATAAAGGCGACATAGAGACCTGGCTGACAT
>NW_020942327.1:0-1132 GCF_900497805.2 Vombatus ursinus
CATAGGATTGAGGACATTCCAGGGCCAGAGTTCTTGTCAATCCATTTGCACACTACTGGGCAGGTCAATAATAGTTAACACACACATCCGTCTCCTAATATGTGCTAAGTACTTTGCTAAGCACTTTACAATTATTATCTAATTTAAACCTCACAACAACCCTAGGAGAAGATAGGTGCTATTATTACAGATAAGGAAACTGAGGTAGGCAGAGGTTAAGTAACTTGCCCAGGGTCACACAGCTAGCAAGTGTCTGGAGCTGAATTTGAGTCAGTTCTTCTTGACTCCAGGCTTAGAATTCTATCCACTGTTCCCCCTAACTGCCCAGACCAGCTCCATATATAGATATATAGATAGATGTTAGATATAGGCTGATGGATGGATGGATAGATATAGGTAGGTAACTAGATAAAAGTAGGTAAATGAGTGGATGGATGGATAGATAAAATGATAGATATAGGCTGATAGATATAAGTACACAGATGGATATGACAGCTAGCTAGGTAGATAGATGGATTGGTAGACAGATGGGTAAATAGATAGATGATAGAAGGGAGATAGATGTAGGCTCATAGATAGATGGCTATAGATAGGTAGATGCATAGATCGATAGATGGCTAGCTAGCTTGATGTAGGCTGACAGATTATAGGTTGATAGAGAGAACCTGAGTTCAAATCTGGCATCAGATATTTACTACTAGCTGTGTGACCCTGGGCAAGTCACTTAACTCAGTTTCCCCATTTGTAAAATGAGCTGGAGAAGGAAATGGTGTGCTACTTCAGTATATTTGCCAAGAAAACCCCAAGTCATGCTGGTAAGAAGTGGTGATGGGGGTCTGGACTAGGGTCACAAAATGGGGAGAAGGGGACAGATGGAAGAGATGTTGTAAATGTAGAATCACTGAGACTTGGTGCCTGTTGGATGAGAGAGGTGAAGGAAAGAGAAGAGCTAAGGATGGCGGAGGAGGTTTTGAGTCCTGGACACTGATAGGACAGCAGTGCTCCTGTTTGGGTGTGTGCCCAAAGACCAGATGTGAGGATTTTTGTCCCTCCTTTATAGCACCTGGGAGAGCCGGACTGGAATTCTTTATTATGAACTTCACCATAACCAACATGGTGTACATAGAAGAAA
>NW_020942328.1:0-1633 GCF_900497805.2 Vombatus ursinus
CCCCTGGTGAAGGCCCTCCTCCCTGCTCCAGGAGGGCCTGGGCATGTATAGAAGATGCTCAGGTTTAGTCAGCCTGGCCCCCTCATGGTACATCTATGGGGGTTCCTCCAAAGGCTTCGCATACTGCCTACTGAAGGCAGGCCTAAGTCTGGAACAGTGGACAAACCCCTGGCTTTAGGGTCTGAAGAAGCAAACTTAAATCCTGTTACTGCTATCTCCTACCTGTGTGACTCTGGGCAAATCATTTTTCTTCTCTGGGCCTCAGTCTCCTACTCGGTAAAATGAGGAGGTTGAACTAAAGGATCTCTACGCTTCCTTCAAGTTCTAAATCCTGTAATCCTGTGACCAAGCTCCCAGGGTTCCCAGAACCCCAGGCCCCAGAAAGGGGACAGTCACAAAGATATCACCCAAACTGCTCTCACCGATGTCATTGTGGTTATTACTTCCTCCTCCTCCTCCTCCTCCTCAGGGAAGGGCTGGAGCCAGTTTTTAGGGTCAGCATTTGTAGCTGGTGAAGAGGCAAAGGCTCAAAGCTGGGGCTTGATCTGTTTTGTTGACTGTCTAGATAATGAAGAGGAAACCTAGAAGTGTGTTGTGACTACTTCCCCCTGGCCCGAGAGATGGTTGTAAAATATACACCAAGATGCTCCTGTTCCTAATCTTCTACAGGGAGAAGCTTCTCGACTTCAGAAAATCCTGCCATTTCAGCAAGCCAACGAGCTTCAATCGGCACCTACTATGTGCCAGGCACTGTGCTACATGCTGGGTATCCAGGAGCTCATGGTGCAATGAGGAAAACAACACATAAACAGTCGCGTGCAAACGAGATCTAGACAGGATACACTGAAGGGCTGCCGCTCTGGTGCTGACAGGAAGGAGGATCGGGAAAGGCATCTGGCGGAAGACAGGACTCTGGCTGAGCCAGGAAGGAAGCCAAGAGGTGGAGAGGAAAAGGCATGGGGGAAGGCCAGGGAAAATGCCTGGAGTCTGGATGGAGTACCCTGTGACAGGAGAAGCCAGGAGCCCAGTGGCATCATTTCTGAGTCCTCACTGACACACAGTCCCAGAATTCCTGAAACAGGCTGGAAGGGCCCTTGGCAGCTACTGAGTCCGGCTACACATGGAGAGACCGCAGCTGGTCGTTCAGCCTCTGCAAAAGACGTCCAAGAAGGGGGAGCCCATGGTACCTGAGGGCAGCTTGCCCTCTCTGCTCTTCAGGGCCTAATCCATCCTGTGTGGCAGTCCTTCCAACACATGAACGTAGCCAGCCCACTCCCCAGCGTATTTTCTTCTCCAGGCTCGTCTTCACTGGCCAAGCCCCCTCTGCCCATCGTGGCTGGCCTCCTGGCTGCCTGCCTCTGGAGAACTTCCAGCTCAAAGCATCACGTCCAGGACCAGACATTCTACTGAGTCTGATGGGGTGGAGGTCAGGGGAGTGCCCCCCCGCCCCAGGCCCGGGCTGACACAGCCCAAGATCTCCCCGGAGCCTTTCTGGCCATTACGTTACAACTGCTGGCTCACGCTGGGCTTGCCGGCCAGACCCTGGGTCAGGACCACTGCTATCTATCCATGCCCCCCACCCCTAACCAATCTTTGTGGAACTGATTTATTTGAACTCAAGTATAAGACTTTA
>NW_020942329.1:0-539 GCF_900497805.2 Vombatus ursinus
TTTTGAATGTCCTTTGTCTTGTCTCTTCATTGATCTCTCTCTTTTTTTAAAACCAATATAATGTATCTTTGATAACTGCCATTTTAAAACACGGTTTCAGGTCTGAAAATTCTTTTACACCTTATTGAGCCTCTTATAACTGGTCTTTTTTTTTAGAGAACTTTTTTTTTTTGTGTGAGGCAATCGGGGCTAAGTGACTTGCCCAAGGTCACACAGCTAGTATGTGTCAAATGTTTTATCTGAGGCTGGATTTGAACTCAGGTCCTCCTGACTTCAGGGCAGGTGCTCTATCCATTGCGTCACCTAGCTGCCCCTTATAATTGGTCATTAATGTTTACCTTACATTTCTCTTGGATCTTGTATGTCAAATTTTCTTTTTTTCCCCAAATGTCCTGGTAATTTTTAATTCTTCTTATCCTGCCCCTACCTGTCTACTCACCTTCACTTCTACTTACCTTGCATCTTCAACTGTCTTTCAAGAATTTGGAATGAGATGTCCAATAGAGATCTTCAGCTCAATATGTTTGTAACCAAACTGA
>NW_020942329.1:639-2637 GCF_900497805.2 Vombatus ursinus
TCATAATTCACTGGTCTTGCATTGCAAGAGGTCGTTCTTGTGTTTTCCTTTCCTCAATTCTCTCTTTTTTCCAATCCTTCCTCTATTCAGCCACCAAAGTGATTTTCCTAAAACACAAGGCTAACCAGCTAATTCCCCTACTCAGTTAACTCCAAAGCCTCCATATCACCTCAAAAACAATTCTGTGCCTCAAGTAGCTCACAATCTAATTAGAGAATCAAAAAGCAAACAAAATAAAACAATATACAGGATAAATAGGAATTTATTTAAGGAGGTAAGGCACTAGAATTGAGAGATTTTGCAATAGACTTCATGTCAAAGATGAGTTGTTGACAGCACCTTTAAAATAAACTATGGGAGCCAGTAGTGAAAAGTAAGGATGAAAATCATACCAGGCATGTTGGATAGGCAGAGAAAATGACTGGAGTCAAGAGATGGAGTATCTTGGTCATGGAACAGCAAGGAGGCTTTTGTCATACGATTAAACAATAAGTGGAAGGGAGTAAAGTGTAAGAAGACTGGAAAGACTAGAGGTGGCTAGGTTATGAAGGGCATCAAATTCCATATGCAGGACATTGTGTTTAATCTTTGAGGTGATGTGGATGCTTTACAGTTTATTGAGTAGGGGATGAGATGGTTAGAGACCTATGTTTTAGGAAAATCACTTTGTTGGCTGAATGGAGGGTGGATTGGAGTAAGGAGAGACTTGAGGAAAGGAAAACACAAGAATCAGCTCTTGCAATACAAGACCAGTGCATGTATGAGGTGATGAAAGCTTGCAGCAGAGTGGTGGCACTGTTAGGGGAAAGAAGGGGGCACAGTGTAGAGATTTTGCAAAAGTGGCAACTAAAGGCTTTGGACACAGATATGACATTTGGAGTGAGAGATTATGCGTAGCCAAAGATAATACCTAGGTTGTTAGCCTGTGGGACTGAGAGGTGATGGTATACTGTACAGTAATATAGATGACAGGAGGAGATTTAAGAAGACAGGTGAGTTTGGTTATAGACATACTGAGTTGAAATCTCTATTGGACATCCCATTCCAAATTCCTGAAAGACAGTTGAAGGTGCAAGGTAAGGAGAAATGAAGGTGAGTAGACAGGTTGGGGCAGGGTAAGAAGAATTAAAAATCATCAGGACAGAGTTGGGTATTAAATTGATGTAAGTTGGTGACATCAAAAAGGGAAACAGTATAAAGAGGGAAGAGAAGAGGGCCAAAGATGGAACTGTGTGTGATACCTACAGTTAGAGCACTTAGACGGCATGATCTAGATGAAGATCAAGTGAAGGTGAATGAGAAGAAGCAATTGCGTTTATAGGAAAACCAGCAGAGAGTGCTGTCTCTACGGAGAGGGAAAAAACTAGAGAAAAAAATTTCTCAGGAGGATTGGGTGATCAGCAGTGTCAAAGAATGCAGAGAGGTTGAGGAGAAAGAAGGCTGAGTAGAGAGCATTGGATCTGACAACTAAAAGATCACTGATAACTTTGAAGGTGGTAGTATTGGTAGAATGATAAGTTTGGAAGGCAAATTATGAGGGTTTTGAAGAGAGTAACAAGGAAGCAGAAGCACCTATTGTAGACAGCCATTTCAAAGAGTTTAGCCACAAAAGGAAGAAGAAACACAGGTTGATAGTGGGGATGGAAGAAATGAATGATGGCTTTTTGAGGAGGGGGAAGACATGAGCATGTTGTAGCCAGTAGGGAATGAACTAGTAGACAGGGAGAGGTTCAAAATACATGAAAAAAATGAGGATGAGAGAGGAAGCAATATGCTGGAGGAGAGGGGTGGAAAAGGATTGCTTGAGCAGGTAGAGAATATGGCTTCATTAACGCGTAATAATACCTCATCAAGTGAAACAGTGGTGAAAGAGGAGAGATTGACGAAAGGCATATGCTAGTTTTAAGATAAGAGAGAAAGGAAGAAGTAAGAACACAGGGTGAATGACCTAACTTGATTTCTGTAAGAGATGAGGAAAGTTTCTCAGCTGAGAGCTTA
>NW_020942330.1:0-1161 GCF_900497805.2 Vombatus ursinus
TGGATTTTAGCTGCTCTTTCTGGGTGTTGTCATTTGGGGGTTTCTTTCAGGATGTGACTGGTGGGTTCTTTCTGTTTCCCCTTTGGCCCCTAGAGCTCTGGGCAGTTGTCTTGGAAGATTTCTTGAAATACGATGCCTTGGCTCTCCTTTTGGTCAAGGCTTTCAGGTGGGCCGAGGATTCTTACATTTTTTATCCTCCTCGATCTGTTTTCCAGGACATTTTTTGTTAGGAGATACTTTGGATTTTCTTCTGTTTTTTTTTTTTTCCTCCAAATCTTTCAGTTTGGTTTTAATATTTCTTGTTGTCTCATGGAGTCATTGGCTTCTATTTGGGCCATTCTAATTTTCAGGGAGTTTGTTGTTTGGGTGAGGTTTTGTATTTTTTGTTCCAAGCTGTTCATTCCCTTTTCAATTCTTTTTTTCCCCCAGAGTTTTAATTTCTTTTCCAGTTTTTTCCTCTAACTTTCTCAATCCATTTATTTAAAAAAACAAAACAAAACATTTTTAAAAACTTGGATCTGTGCCCTGAAATGGAGTAGTGGGTAATAAGGCTGCCAGTTGGGTTTGCCCTTTACCCTGCCACTGGAGTGCTCCACTAGACCTTGTCCCCAGTGGCCACAGACCTCCCTCAATGTCTCCCTGTGACTTGTTTTTGGATCCCCCCCCCTCCCTGCCAGGGTTTGATCTGGGGCATGTTCTAGATCTGGAGGAGTTGGGGGGTGGGGGGGGGTGGGAGGGACAAGGAAGTTCACTATTCTAGTCTTTCTTCTCCATCCTGTCTCTGCCTTCAGTCCGCAGACACGCTGTACTCAGCGTGGCCCAGACGGAACTTAGTCTCTCTCCCCACATCCCTCCTCTCTTCCAGACTTCCCTCTCACTGCCGAGGGCACCACCATCCTCCAGTCTCTGGGGCATGCAGCCTAGGGGCCAATCTGTTGCCTTGTCCTGTAGATTGTACCCCTGTCCTGGTCGAGGCCCCCATCCCTTCGCACCTGGGTTAGTTCAGCAGCCTCCTCTGTTTGGCTTCTAAAGCCCCTCCTCACCTGGCCCCTTCTTCTCTGGTGAGTCTTCGCACCCAAGGCCCTCCCGTCGTGGCCTCTGGCCATCTCCCGACTGGACACTCACTGGCCATCCTCATCCTGACCTCCTGGCTTC
The DNA here is from genome assembly GCF_900497805.2 of Vombatus ursinus. Lineage (NCBI taxonomy): Eukaryota > Metazoa > Chordata > Mammalia > Diprotodontia > Vombatidae > Vombatus > Vombatus ursinus. Next base: position 1,156 of record NW_020942330.1, read on the forward strand.
CACAGC
>NW_020942331.1:0-2278 GCF_900497805.2 Vombatus ursinus
CCACAATGCTATTGTTATTATTTTATGTTATTGTATAAATCATCCTCCTGGTTTTCCTCATATCACTGAATTGCTCAATCACTCTGGGTATTATCTGGTATATTCTCATGTGTATTGTTACTCTGCTTTTGGTTTCCTATCATCTGGGAAAAGAGCGTATATTTGATGTGTTCTCTGTGTGGTCTTTGTGGAACTGGCATCTGGTGGGAAAGGACTCAAGTCCTGGATACACACACACACAACACACATAGAACTTGGGGCACTCCTTCCTTAGTAGGGGATAGCAATGAGGAGGTCAACATGGATTTTAAAAAAAGTAGTTCTCTTGTAGAATGGGGTAAGTTATCTCACATAAAACACACAAGAAAAAGCTTTTACAGTGGAGGGGATACGGGGAAGTGAGAGGGAATGAATGAATCTTATTGTCATAGGATTTGGCTTACGGAGGGAATAACATACACAATCAATTGGGTATGGAAATCTGCCTTACCCGACAGGAAAATGGGGGGGGAAGGGGCAAGAGAGCAGGGGGAGAATAGAGGGGAGGGCATATTGAGGGACGGGATAATCAGAAGCAAACACTTGAGTAGGGACAGGGTCAAAAGCGAAAATAGAATAAAGGGGGGTGGGATCGAATGAAGGTAAATATACTTAGTTTTTCACAACACGACTACTATGGAAGCATTTTGCATGACTACACAGGTATAATCTGTATCAAGTTGTTTGATTTTTCAAAGAGGGTAATTGGGGAGGGTTTTAAACCCACAGGTTTAAAAACACATGTTAAAAAAAATTGTTTTCCCATGCAACTGGGAAATAAGAAATACAGGAAATGGGGTATAGAAATCTATCCTGCCCTACAGGAAAAAAGGAGGGGAATGGGATAAGAGAAGGCAGGGTGAGATAGAAGGGAGGGCAGGTTAGGGGAAGGGGTGTACAGAATGTATGCCATCTTGGGGTGGGGGGAGGGATGAGATGGGGAGAAAATTTATAACTCAAAATTTTGTGAAAGTGAATGTTAAAAATTAAAAATAAATAAAAATAAAAAAATAGTTCTCTTGAACTAACATAATTAATATGGGCAAGATTCTAACCAGGTACCACATCGATGATGAGAGCAGAATGGCCAGCTTCCTGGCACCAATCTCTTGTTTCCGATATTTGTAGGAACTACAGTCTTCCTTGGAAATATGTAGGCAGAGGAGACTCTAGAGAGACCTCTTCAGGGCCTGCTGCCGTGAATAGATACACAAATAGATAAAAATCTGATTTAAAAACATGATCAGAGAAAATAGGCAGAAGACGTGAAATTAAACTTGGCCCATTGATGGATTTCCTCAGGCTGCTGCCTGGTCTTCTTGAACTCTTGGGTTTATGAGTTGGTGCTTTCTATGGAATATTGATTCAGGAAGAAAGGACAGAAAGAATCTCTGGCTAGTGATCTCTGGTTTCTTGTTTCTCCCTCAGTGAGGAATCAGATGAAATATAAATGGGAGAGTTCCCCAGGCCCAGGGCAGTGTGGTGTGACCCAATCTGAGAGGGGCTGTTTCTTTCCTTGACTACATTGCTCATGGCTGCAGAGGAGCGAGAGCCCTCAGGGCACAGAGCTGCCAGACCATGGCCTTTCCCCTGAGCCCTGGGCCCCTTTTCTCATGTCAGCCCCAGAGACCCTGGCCCTGAGCAGGCAGCCCAGCAGCTGCTGGAGGAGAGGAAGGAGAGGAGACAGCTGAGCCCCCCTGACCAGCCAGCCTAGTCCTGGGGAGGTTTTTGTTCGGGCATGTAACACTGTGAGAGGAAGAGAAGTTCCTTGATAACAGTAATAATCTGCCCCATCCTCAAGCTCCACACTGCTGATTGTGAGGGTGAAATCCTTCTCAGCACCACTGCCACTGAACCGGGCAGGGACTCCTGAATACAGGTTGGAAACCAGGTAAATGAGTCTCCGAGGAGATTGTCCAGGTTTCTGCTGGAGCCAGTACAGATACGTTTTTCCATCACTGTGTTTGACACTCTGACTGGCCTTGCAGTTGATGATGATTCTCTCTCCTGGGGTCACAGACACTGAGGCAGGAGACTGGGTCAGCACAATTGCCCCCCTGGAACCTAATAACAGGAATCAATGATGAGCCAACATGAAATAAAGAGAACAATCTCTTTGCACTTTGATATTTAGCCCACAAGCAGCCTGGCTCTACAATCCCCACTGACCTCCTAGAAATCCCCATTCCCCACCTTGGACTGTGCTGGCTCCTGGCCCCAGAGATTCTAAGCTCCTTTG
>NW_020942332.1:0-527 GCF_900497805.2 Vombatus ursinus
CCAAAGAGATAACAAAAGGGAAAAGGACTTACATATACAAAAATATTTATAGCAGCTCTTTTAGTGGTGTCTAAGAATTGGAAATTGAGATGTCACTCATTTGGGGAATGGTTGAACAAATTGTGTTATATTATTTTAATGGAATGTTTTTGCGTTATAAGAAATGACAAGAAGGATGACTTCAGGAAACATGGTAAGAGTTACATGAACTGATACAAAGTGAAGTGAGGAGAACCAGGAGAATACTGTATTCAGTAAGAGCAATATTGTATGATGAAGAATTGTGAATGACTTAGCTATTCTCAGTAATACAATCCAAAGTAACTCCAAATGATTGAAGATGCTATCTGCCTCCAGAGGAAGAACTGATGTTGTCTGAATACAGACTGAAACATATTAATTTTCACTTTCTTTTCCTTCCTTTCTTCCTTCCTTCCTTTCTTCCTTCCTTCCTTCCTTCCTTCCTTCCTTCCTTCCTTCCTTCCTTCCTTCCTTCCTTCCTTCCTCCTCCTCCTCCTCCTCCTCCT
>NW_020942332.1:627-9768 GCF_900497805.2 Vombatus ursinus
CTTTCTTTCTTTCTTTCTTTCTTTCTTTCTTTCTTTCTTTCTTTTTTTCTTTCTTTCTTCCTTTCTTCCTTCCTTCCTTCCTTCTTTCCTTTCTTTCTATCTAATCTTCCTACACAAAATTACTAATATGGCAATGTTTTATCTGATGGCACATGTATAACCTGTATTAGATTACTTACCATCACAAGGAAGGGGGTGGGAAGGGAGGGAGGGATAAACCTGGAGCTCAAAATTTAATAATTTTTAAAAATTGTTTTCATATGTAATTGGGAAAATTTGTTTTTTATTTTAAATATGCTTGTGCGAGTTACATTTCAAAGGTAACAAAATCAGATCAAGTTGATCTGATTGAGTTAATTGATCCAGAAAAATTTCTAGCAAATGGTTATCTGAAAAATCCCCTGCTTCTATTTTCTCTTCATTTCATCCTTGTGCAAGTGCTCTTCATCACCCATCCTATTTTGCTTCCTGAATTTCCCCACATCAGTTTATCTCCCTCCATGCAATGGAAAGGAATGGAATAGAAAAGTGTCTCATAATCTGTGACCATATGCCAGGCTTTATATTAAGCATGCTACCTCTACTTGGATTCCCTCTGACTAACCTGTCACATTAGAATGAGGTTTAGTCTTTCAACATTATATCTAGCTCAAGTGTCTCAATCCCAAGTTGCAGCAATACTCAAGAGATCGATTTTGCGTGTTTGAGTTCGTATCTTGATTTCGACTTTTGGGAGTCCAGGTGGCAGAGTAAGCAGTAAATTGCTTTCACTATCTTTTATTGACCTTGAAAAACCAAGAGAATATTTCCCCAGGAAAAATCATGGAATAGTGGAGCCAGCAGAAAGATGAGATACAGCAATCTTTTGGCTAGGGGGATTAAAGGGAAAGCCTCTTGGTGTGACTGAAGGGGAGAAACATAGGATGGGAGGTATCCTGCTGGGAAGCCAGTGGCAAGACCCACTTCAACAAACCAGTGGGAGATGTATACACATGGGATATATATATATCTATATACATACATATTGGGAGGGTCATATGTATAATATATACATATACGTATACACAGTATATATATGTATATGTATATATACATATATATTTATAAAATGCACCTATATGTTTTGTATATGCACAGTGTATATGAAAATGCAATAGTATGCACACAGTAAATGTCTGATCATTCTTGATTTGACTCATGGTTGGCAATTTCAGTGAAATTAGTCACATTATACAAAGCATGTAAACCATTTGAATACATCTCTTTGTAACTGCGGGGAAAATAAAGGAAAGCTTCTCGGGGTCACAAAGGTGATTAGATAGATACACAGATAGATAAATAGACAGATGGATGGATGGATGGATGGGTGGATGAGATAGATGTTCACTGTGAATTGGGAGGAAAACAAAGACCTTGAAAGTTTTTCAGGCTCATACTTCAGGGTTATTCTAAGTAGTCTTCTTAGCTGTTTTGTTGAGTTGCCTCTCTAAGTCACTCTCCATGTGGCCTGTCTGCATGAGGAGTTTTATGTCTGGTTTCATACTCCTTTTTCTCACTGTGTCTCTTGCACAGTAATACACGGCTGTGTCCTAAGCTTTCAGGGAATTCATTTGCAGGTGCAGCATGCTGTTGTTGCTGTCCATGGAGATGGTGAATCAGCCTTTCACAGACTCTGCATAGTATGTGGTTCCTCCATTACTATAAATAGATGCAAGCCACTCCAGCCCCTTGCCTGGGGCCTGGCAGACCCAGCTCATGTAATAGTGAATCCAGAAGATTTGCAAGAAAGGCAAAGAGATCCTCCAGGCTGTCTCACATCACCCTAGACTCTACCAGCTGAACATCACAATGGACATCTGCAAACAAAGAGTCATTTAAGACAATAGTAACTCAAATACACCACTTCAAAAAGTGTATCCTTGGTCAAAAAACAACAAAAGACAAAACTATCTTGTAGAAGAGTCAGAATGAAAATTCCATTCAGTCCAAAACCCATTGTTCAGGCTCTACAGTGCCAGTCCTTAGGAGAGAAAAGCCACACAGAAGAAAAGCTCCTCTCCCAGAGCTACAGAGACAGGTTTTTGCTGGTTTTCATGCCTAGAGGGAGGAGCCCAATTTGCATGTCTTTCTCTCTTTAGTGTGAGGAAGAACAATTGTCTCCCAGTGGGATGAGTCCCTCCCTGAGCTTCAGAAAGGTTTCCCCCAGAATTAGTTCTAAAACGCTGGGGAAAGTTAGTGACACTGAGAATCTACATATCATTGTTAAGGACACATTGTCTATCCTTCTCCATCACTCCAATTTATTCTCAAAAAGAAAAGAATGTTCATGAGGCTTTTCTATGTTGCTGATATTTTCCTAGCTCATCCCAATGCCATTTCTAATTAGGAAAGCACTCCAAGCTTTTCTCATTTTTTATCTTTCAGCAGATATTGGATCTACATTAGGGATTTTTTTTGTGAGTGTTGGGGGATAGGGCAGCATTTCTGAGCCTACTCCTGACATCTCTGCTTGCTTATAGGGCTAGTTTTTGCTCATTCTCTTTGGAACTGGATTTCATGTAGATGGTTTACCTCCAAACCCATTCATGGTCCCTTATATCCAGGGTATGCTGTGTTGTCATGAGAGAGGTCATTGGGAAGTTTTTAATGTGAGCATTTATACTTCAGAAATCAGAAGACATTGAAAATCAGGGCTTGAATTTAATTGTTTTTTAGTTGTTTAGACTAAAAAAAGGGAAGGAGAAAATGTTAATAATGTAGATTAAACAAACTTGTGTCATACATACATTTTTCTCCCTTGAGGTCTGATTGGTAAAAAACTTACCAGCATATTCAACCTCATATCCCAATTTGAACTGGAAGAGTTGAGGCACAAAATGAATAGGGCATAATAAAACCCACTGAATTTCTTGGATCCTCAAAAATGTTCCATGTTTCTCAGAACAACTCTTTGGGTGTGGTGAGACAGTGACACCATATGCTCTGGAGAATGTATTTATCTTCTGGAGTATCTGGGAACAACAGGTATAGGCTGAGCCTCAGACTGAAGGGACCTCCCTCCCAGAGCAATCAAGTCTGCTGCCACCTACTGTACACAACGACATCAGCTGAGACAACATTTTTCTGGCTGATCTCCACTGTATAGTAATTCTTTACTTCTTGGGAAAACTTAGTTCTCCTCAGGGACCATTAGAATATTGGCAAAAATACAATTTATTCTCACATTGGCCTTTGAGATTGTGGAATTTTGTGTATTGTAAAACCTGAACTGGGTCAGTCTGTCTCCTATTTTTTTCTTCCCCTGGTTTCAAGCCTCACTTTTGCATTTTCCTGTCATTGCTGTATAACATATAGGATAAAGAACAATTCAAAGCAGCTTATGGAATACAGTTAAATTTCTGTTCCTACAAAATATATCTTGACCTCCTAAGTCTAAAGAGGCTCACTGACCTTATGTTATTTTCAAGCTATCTTACTTAAAACTTTTCCCTTTTACTACCTCTGAGGAAAAGTATATACTTCACCCTCCTTTAAGGTGCTTCTCAACCTTTTGTAATCTGTTTTCTGACCTTCTCACTCAGGTCGTCTACCTCAGTTTCTCTTCATATGACTGCCAAAGTTGTGTCTATCCATACCACTACCATACTTAATGAAACCCAGTTTCTCCCTGTTGTCTCGAAGATCTAATATAAGCTTTAATCTCTGCTATTATTTGTTTCTTAGACAAGCCCCAACTTATCTTTGCAACTTTATTATATGCTAGCCTTCTCATTGAACTCTATAGTCCAGTTAAACTAGCCTCTCCCCTGCTCCTTCTAAATGTCACTCATTCTCTGGTTTCCATGCCCTTACAATGGGTGTTCCCTATGCTTGGAACACCATTACTCCTAATCTATGTTTCATTTTATTCTTTGATTCCTTCTAAATACTTCTCAAGTGCCATCCTCTATATGAAGCCTTTCCTGTTTTCCTCCATTTGCTAGTGCCCTCCATCCCAAATTTACCTTCTATTTATTTTCATATAGTCTGTATATACTTATTTATGTATATATTTTCCCACAAAAGAATGTAAGCAATTTGAGAGCAGGGATTATTTAATTTTTGTCTTTATATCCCAAGCACCTGGCTCCTGGCATATTGTAAGTACTTCATAAATGGGTGTTAATTGATTGACTAACTGATTGAATTTAGAAACAGTTCAATGTTTGTTAAGGATTCTGCTCATAGAAGTGCTCCAAGATAAAATATGTTTCTAATATACTGTCCTTTTGATCTTGGTAATTAAATATTTTGGAATAATAGACCTGATTAAAATGACTGTGAAAGTTTCAAAGTAATGTAGGTCTCATACATACGCTTTAGAAAAGATATTGAAACAACAGTATGAGACTGAATAAGGATAAAATATTCAAAGAAAAAATACACTAAGTTCTTTCATCTCTCCTCAGACTATTTTAAAAATGAGTCTGGAGATTAGAAGGCCTTAGGAAAGGGTTCCCACCAGAAATACCAATATTCTGACTCAGATGATAGTCCAGTATAGCCAGAGACTCTCCAGTCACATGAACAACTTGCAAGGCTCCATATTTGGACAAGATGAGAGCAAATGTCTTCATCAGGAAAGTCCCAAGACATTCATAAATGCACTGCATGGATTTTGGAAGTAACCTGAATCAGCAGCATTCATTGCAGAGTACATGCTCTTTCCATAGCATAGACTGAAACTCCCCTGGCCCTTGACCTCTTTGACCTCCTCAATCTCAGGAGATTGCGCAGAACTCATCCAGCACTCTAAAACCCTCAGGAGGGCCTTATCTCAGAAGGTGGAGGTTAGCATGGAAATATAGATGACCCATCAAGGACAAGCAGGGTCGAACATCTGTCCAAAAGAAAGAAGCAAAAAGCAGAGCTTGGCTCTGAAACAAAGCCTCTATTGAAGGACAAAGGCTTGAAAAATGGGTTATCCAAAGAAAAAACTGCCCACCTTAAAGAACTGTTGTAAGGAAAGATAGTGGCATTGCTAAGATGTAGTGGAGCTCTGATTCCCTATAAACACCCCTATGGAGCTCAGAAATGCACCAGTAGAAAAAAAAATAAGGAACACCTATAGACTCCATCACAAAACCCTTGATATCCATTTTCTCTCTGGCCTATCATAATTTTCAGTATGTTTATTTCTTGGTTGAGGTTAAAATATAGATTAATATAGATTTAAAATGAGGCACTAGAGCAAAATCTATTTTACCTCAGTTGAACTAAAAAAAAAAGATGGTTAGCATTCATGATTTTAAATAAGACTACAGTAAACATAGATATGAGAAAAAGAGAGTACCAGGGAAACGATATCTTTGAGGGATCATAGATAATGCATCAAAATCAGTATTTAATATATGCACTAAATGGTATAACATTTAAATGCTCAAAGGAAAAGTCAATATACTAGAGGGAGAAAAAGAAGGTAACACTATAATATTGGGAAATTCTCAGTGTACTTCTTTCTGACAGAGACAATTTAATGAAAAAATTAATAAGAAGGAAGGATCCAAATAGTACTTTAATAAAATTAAGGCTGATAGATCTCTGGTATTAACTGAATGAGAATAGAAAGGAATTTACACCCCTCTAAGCTGTAACATGGCATCTTTCCAAAAATTGAACATAAATTGGGAAGACCTCTCCAAAACTGTAGGAAAGCAGAAGTAAACATATCACTTACTGATCACAATGCAATAAAATTACAATCAATAAATGGTCCTTATTAAAAGAAATTGGGGATAAAATAATATAATACTAAGGAATCATGATGTGAAAGAATAAATTATAGAAATAGAAAAAATTTAAACAAGGAATAACATTAAAAAGATGCCATTCCAAACTTTATTGGATGGAGTTAAAGCAACTGCTTTTTCTTAGAGCAAATTTTATATCTCTAAATACATTCATTAACAAAGGAGAGGAAGAACAAGTCAATTAATCAGTCATACAAGAACAATAAAACTTGAAAAACAATAAATTAAAAATCATCAAGTAGAAAATCTGAAAATTAATGAAACTAAAAATAAAATAATCATTAAATTTATAAGTAAAATTAGTAGCTTTTTTAAAGAAAAAGCACTAAGTTAACTAGTCTGAAAGAGAGAGAACTCTATTACACATGACAAAAATGAAAAAGGAGAATTCACCACCGTTGAAAAATACAGAAAACTTGTAGAAACTAATATAACTAAAACATGATAAAACTTACAAGTTAGAGGAAATGGATGAATATTTACCAAAAATATAAAAAACTTAGCTAAACAAAAGAAAAATAGATTATTGAAATAACAATTATTTTTTAAAATTTTATTGATATTTTTAATTTCATACTTCACCATGGTAGCCCATGCGTCTGTCCCTTTAACCCTCTTCAAGAACGACTATGACAAAAACATATGACAAATAGGTTTATTTTTTTTTAAAGAAAAAATAATCAGCACAACTGATAGATTGAGATAGTTCAAAATCACGCAATGTGCAATGTGTAACACCTGTGGACCTCTCACCTCCTAAAAGGGGTAATTTGGGGATGTCTTCTCATATCTCTTCATTTCAGTCCCACTTGGATCTTTGTAATTTTGTAAGATTCACCTTTCATTTTTTGGTGTGTCATTGTTCCATTTAAATTGTTGTAGTTACTGGGTATATTGGGGGTAGTAGACTTTGTTTACTTCACTCTGCATGAATTCATGTAGACCTATCATTTCTTATGGCATAGTAGTATTCATGAGCCACAATTTATTTAGTCATTTGCTGATTGATTGGCATCTGTTTTGTTTCCAATTCTTAGCTATCACAAAAAGTGCTGCTATAAATATTTTGGCATATATTGATACTTTCTTCTTATCAATGGATTCCTTGATGTATAAGCCCAGTAATGGACTTGCTGGTTCAAAGGGTATGGGCATTTAGTCACTATCTAATTCCAAACTGCTTTCTGAAACAGTTGTAACATTCTGTACCTCCATGTAATATTAATGAACATTAGTGCGCCTATCCTACCACAACCTCTCTAGCATTGACTACTGACAGTTTTTGTCATTTTTGTCAGTTTTTAGAATGTGAAATAAAACCTTAGAACTTATTTACATTCCTCTCATTTCCAGTGATTTGGAGAATTTTTTCATATGATTAAGAATATGTTGCAATTCTTCTTTTGAGATCTGTTTGAAGCATGTTCTCTACCTCCTGACACAGAGCAGATGGACTCAAGGTATAGAAGGAGTTATAGTTTTGCACATAGTCACAGTGTGAATTTGTTTGGCTTGAATATGTTTAGTTGTGGTAGGGGCTTTTAGTTGGAGGAAAGAAGGAGGGAATAATTATGGTGATTCAAAAAAGAGGAAAGGTAAAAGAAGAAGGTTATTGAAACATTAAAAATATGAAGTTCAGAAAGAAGTAGAGATAAGCAAGGCAATTTGGAAAGTAATGTGATGCATTGCCTATATTTTTAAAAGAATGGAAAAGAGATCTACAAATTCATATACAATCCTCTTTATTTGTTCTATTTTGCATATTTAAGGTGTGTGCTCCTAATATATCATCAGAAGAAATCACAAATGTTTTATTCACTGGTGTCACTGTGTATGATTTTATGCAAATTACAACTGTGGGTGCTCAGGAGACATAATACAGAGTTGTAGGACTCTCACACCAGGGTTATCCTTAAAATTTTGAAAGAACAAGCTGTGAATTGTAGCTGTTGGATAAGTGACCCCTCTCTAGGAGTCCCCAAAATCTGCATCTTAGTCCTTCACCTCACTATCACTAGGTAGATGGTATGTTTCATGATTAACTCTCCGGAATTAGCATGGTTGCTGATAATTACCCTGAACAAAATTCACAATTTTTTCAACATTGTTTGTCTTCATTATATTGTTGTCACTGTATAAATTGTTCTTCTGCTTCTGATCACTTCACTCTATAACAGTTTCTTTACATCACATTTATACACCATAACTTGTTCAGTCATTTCTCAGTTTATGAGTCACTTCCTCAGATTCCCATTCTTTGACACTTGCTTAAAACTAATTCTTCCTTTAATCTACCCTCCCACTAACTTTTACTTCTTCCTTTTTTTGCCTTCTTTCTCCCTTTCCTCTTATTTTCCTGTTGAAATAGGTGTCATAGTGTATAGAACACTGGGCCTGGAGTCAGAAAAACCTGAGTTCAAATCCTGTTTCAGACACCTACTAGATTGTGACCATTAGGCAAAGTCACCCCTGTTTGCCTCATATGAAAAGTTAGCTGGAGGAGGAAATGTCCAACCATGCCTTTATCTTTGCCAAGAAAACCTCAAACGAGGTCATGAAGAGTCAGACATGACTAAAATAACTAAAAATTTTTGTACTCAGTTCAGTGTGTATGTGTGTGTGTGTGAGTTTTCTTCTCTTATTTTAGACAGTTCAGATAAGAATGAGGTATAGGTGTTGGCTACTCCCTCCCAACAGGTGGTTTTATTTATATAAATATTTACCTGTGCACCCTGATTACATGACATAATTTCCCCCAACCTTTCTTTTCCTTTCTCCTTTGTGTGATTATTTTTCTTCCCTTCTCCATTCTTCTCTTAGGATTAATAACACATAACAGAACCACTATCACCTTCTGTCTAATTAAGTTTCCTCCACAGGTACACAATCTCCCCATATATGAATGTAAGTAGTATATTTTTGTTTAATCTTTCTATTCATGTTTATGATATGAGGAGAAGGGAAGACAAGGAGGGAGGGGAAAGCAGTAGGCATTTATACAGTACCTACTATGTCCTAGTAATTGTGCTGACCACTTTTTGGGGGGGTTTTTTGGTTATTTATTAACAAGATTTATTTTGTTTTGTTTGGAAAGAGGTAATTGGGGTATACAGAATGGAATAATAATGGTCTTGGAGTCATGAAGATCTGGTTTTATTTTTTTGAGTTATTTTATTTATGTTTTTTATGAAAATTGATTTACATTTATTAAACTTCTTATTATAATAAGCTTCTTATTCACTTGTTGAAATCAGTGTTGATATCATTTCCTCTGTTTCCCTTTTTTGGTATTAATAGATTCTTTTTTTTAATATGTATATGTAAACACATTTTATATAGGATACATAGGAAG
>NW_020942332.1:9868-10156 GCF_900497805.2 Vombatus ursinus
TCTATTCTTTCTTTTGACCCTGTCCCTCCTCAGAAGTGTTTGATTCTAATTACCCCCTCTCTCAATCTGCCCTCCCCTCTTTCATCCCCCTCCTCTCTCATCCCGTTTCCCCTCTATTTTCCTGTAGGGTAAGGTAGATTTCCATACCCAATTGAGTGTGTATGTCATTCCCTCCTTAAGCCAAATCTGATGAGAATAAGATTCACTCATTCCCTCTCACCTTCCCCCATTTCCCCTCCACTGTAAGAGCCTTTTCTGTTTTTTTTGTGAGATAATTTACCCCATTCT
>NW_020942333.1:0-1050 GCF_900497805.2 Vombatus ursinus
GTACCTGTACCTCCTCTGGGAGACAAGCTCAAGCTCTTTGTGTCCTTCCACACAAAGGACTAACCTGGCAACCCACCATGAAATTTAGGCTGAACTGGATTTTCCTTCTGACTATTTTCCAAGGTAGTTTTATGGAGAGGGAGGGACAATGTGAAGTGGTGACTTGATGTGATTATTGACTCTAATGCAATGTCTCTGTGTTACAGGTGTCCAGTGTGACGTGCAGCTGGTAGAGTCTGGGGGAGATGTGAGACAGCCTGGGGGTTCTCTGCGTCTCTCCTGCAAAGTTTCTGGATTTACTATCAGCAGCAATCACATGGATTGGGTCCGCCAGGCTCCAGGGAAGGGACTGGAATGGGTTGCAGAAATTAGTGCTAGTGGTAGTACATACTATGCGGACTCCGTGAAAGGTCGATTCACCATCTCCAGAGATAATGGCAACAACATGCTATATCTGCAAATGGATTCCCTTAAACCTGAGGATACAGCTTGGTATTACTGTACGAGAGACACAGTGATGAAAAGGAATGTGAGACCAGACAGAAACTGCCCCTACCAGGAAGTGAGATATCAGTCAGGGAAGAAAGGGATTGAGCTTGTGATGCACAGATTACAAGATGTCTAGATGCACTAACAGGTGTAGAGTGAATCTGAACCATTTCTATCTGTGGCTTTTGTTGTTTTTTCCTTCTATCCCAGGAGAAAGCAACTTTTCCAGTAGCTAACTATCATTCTTAATGCTTCACTCTCACTCCCACCCCTACCCCATATTTAATTGGTAGTTATATCCTATCCGTTCTACTTTTATCACATATCTAGCATACCCTCCCTTCCCTGCTCAGGTACCGTGACCACTCTGAGGTCAGCCTTTACCAACTCACACCTGGACTACCATGCTAGCCCGTTGGTTGTTCTCCCAGCCTTATTCTCTTCACTTCAGTCCACACTAAAGTCAGCTATCACAATTATCTTCCTAAAATATAGGTCTGACCATTTTCCCCCAATTCTGGTGACTCCAGGATAAAATATAAAATCCTATTTGGCTTTTAA
>NW_020942334.1:0-1188 GCF_900497805.2 Vombatus ursinus
TTGTATTCAGGATTCCTAGTCACATACTAGGCAATTAATATATATGTTTGTTAAATTGAATTGAGTTGAAAGAACTGCAGATTCCTGACCGTTAATCTTTGTCGTATCCACACTCAACAACCATTTCTTTCAAATGCCAACATTCTACTGTGGTAGCTGTGATGTCATCACTCAGCAACCCTCTCTTGGAAACGTCAACATTGTACTGGCACAGCAGGGCGGCCATTTTATGAGAGAGGATCCTTCAAGTGATTTTTGTTGGATTTGAACTTTTACTGGAAAGGGCACAAAATTGGCCTTCATCTTCTAGATAATGTGCAGTACATCATATACTTCCACTTGTAAGTCTTTATATAATTTGCGAGATTAGTTTGGAAAAAACTAAGAGACAAATAGCAATCAAAATAGCAGGTGGGTGATCTGATCTCCCAGCAGCTTCTAGGTTCGTAGTTTTATAATAAATCATACATGCACACATACATACAGACACATACACACTCACACACACACGCACACATATATATGCATATATCTGTATTATAAATAATTATATATGTGTATGTATAGATTTATATGTATGTATGTGTATATATACATATACACACATGAATATTAAATCATATTTGGATTCAGAGCATTAGTTTTTCATTTTATTCAGTATTCCTAGTCTCATCCTAGGCAATTAATATATATGTTTGTTAAATTGAATTGAGTGGAAATCACTGCAGGTTTCTGACCATTGATCTTTGTGGTATCCACACTCAACAACCATTTCCTTAAAATGCCAACATTCTACTGGGGTAGCTGTGATATCATCACTCAGCAACCCTCTCTTGGAAACGTCAACATTGTACTAGCACAGCAGGGCGGCCATTTTATGAGAGAGAATCCTTGAAGTGATTTTTGTTGGGTTTAAACTTTTACTAGATTGGGCACAAAATTGGCCTTCGTCTTCTAGATAAAGTGCAGTACATCATATACTTCGACTTATAAGTCTTTATATAATTTTTGAGATTAATTTGGAAAAAAGTAAGAGACAAATAGCAATCAAAATAGCAGGTGGGTGATCTGGTCTCCCACCAGCTGCTAGGTTCGTCGTTTTATAATAAATCATACATGCACACATACATAGAGACACACACACACGTATATGTATATATCTGTATTATAAATAATTATATATATGTA
>NW_020942334.1:1198-2318 GCF_900497805.2 Vombatus ursinus
CAGCAACCCTCTCTTGTAAACGTCAACATTGTACTGGCACAGCAGGGCGGCCATTTTATGAGAGAGGATCCTTCAAATGATTTTTGTTGGACTTGAACTGTTACTGGATAGGGCACAAAATTGGCCTACATCTTCTAGATAATGTGCAGTACATCATATACTACGACTTGTAAGTCTTTATATAATTTGTGAGATTAGTTTGGAAAAAAGTAAGAGACAAATAGCAATCAAAATAGCAGGTGGGTGATCTGATCTCCCAGCAGCTGGTAGGTTCCTAGTTTTATAGTAAATCATACATACACACATACATACAGACACACACACACTCACAAACACAAACACACACATATATGTATGTATGTGTATTATAAATAATTATATATGCATATGTATGTATTTATATGTATCTATGTATATAGATACATATACACACATGAATATTAAATCATATTTGGATTCAGAGCATTAGTTTTTTATTGTATTCAGTATTCCTAGTCACATACTATGCAATTAACATATATGTTTGTTAAAATGAATTGAGTTGAAAGAACTGCATGTTCCTGACCGTTGATCTTTGTGGTATCCACACTCAACAACTATTTCTTTCAAATGCCAGCATTCTACTGGGGTACCAGTAATGTCGTCACTCAGCAAACCCTCTCTTGGAAATATCAACATTGTACTGGCACAGCAGGGGGCCATTTCATGAGAGAGGATCCTTCAAGTGGTTGATGTTGGATTTGCACTTTTACTGGATAGGGTAAAAAATTGGCCTTCGTCTTCTAGATAAAGTGCAGTACATCATATACTTCTACTTGTAAGTCTTTATATAATTTGTGAGATTAGTTTGGAAAAAAGTAAGAGACATATAGCCATCAGAATAGCAGGTGGGAGATCTGATCTCCCAGCACCTTCGAGGTTCGTAGTTTTATAGTAAATCCTACACGCACACATACGTACACACACACACACGCACACACATATCTGTATATATCTTTATTATGAATAATGATGTACATATATGTATGTATGTATTTATATGTATGTATATATGTATATGTACATATACACAGTGATTATTAAATCATATTTGGATTCAGAGCATTAGTTTTTTATTTTA
>NW_020942335.1:0-1969 GCF_900497805.2 Vombatus ursinus
CTCATCAAATTGAGAAGTAAAACCAGGAGCTGCCATCATGAAGAAAACAAACCAAACAGCTGAGGGATTTGATTAAATGAATGAGAGGAAAATCTAATTGCCAGCATCAAAACTGGAAAAAGAGAACTCAGAAGAAATGAAGATAAATTAAAGAAATTACAAAAACTTATTTTGGCCAATTGTGTGCCAACAAAACTGTTAGCATCAATGAAATTGATGGACTTGTAAAAAAATACAAACGGTTCAGATTAATTGGACAAGGAAGAGAGAATTTAAATCATCCAATTTCAACAAATACCTAAATTAGCCATAAGTGAGCTCTCAAAGCAAAAAGATATAGAAGATGGATTTATAAGTGGATTTGTCAAGCATACAAAGAACAATTCATTTTAATATTACTTAAATTGCTTACAAAAAGAGGAGAAGAATGAATCCTACCAGACTCTTTCTATGACACCAATATTGGTTTGATATCTAAGCCAGAAACTTACAAAAGAAAAAGGAAACAATGGGCCATTATCCATAATGATTATCAAACCAAAAATATTAAATAAAATATTAGCAATGAGGTTATAGCAACAGATTAAAAAGAGTACACACTATGTCCAGGTTGTATTTATATTGGGAATACTGTATTCAATATTGGTAAAACTGTAAATATAACAGACTGTGTTAATAACAATAATATTAAAAATGACACAATTTTATTATGAGAGCTGAAAAACTTTTTTTTTTAAAACAAAAGTTAGCATTGATTTCTATTAAAAATTCATGGACACTTTTTATGTCAATAATACTTGCACTCCCAGGTTGTAGTGAGAACAGTACTTTGTTAACCTTAAGGAGATATCTATATCTGTTTCTACATATGTATATATCCCCACATGTTTGTAACATATGTAATACATATTGTGGGTATGCTGTGGGGAGGAGGTTGATTAGGGCACCCCAGATTTTGGAGTGGTTACATTAATAATTTGAGTGGCTCTCACCCAGAATGATGTATTCAGTGATTATAAAGGATATAAAACTGGGAGTGACCTATTGGTTCATCTCCTTCAGATGGGTTCAGAGACCTTTGTTGGGTTTCTGCAAAGGAAGTCTGAAGAAGCATTCATATTTCTTTCCTCCTTTAGGAGGTGGGAAGAAATGCTTCAGTGAACTTAAGAGAAGGCTGTGTCCCTGGTCATAGAAGAATAACCAAGAGTTGTCTTTGCTGATCCAGATGAGAACTCGATGGAAGAACCTAGCTGATGAGAGAGCATCAAAACAATCTGTAGTTCCTGTATTGCCTAGTTAGAGTTATTGTTTTTGTCTCAGCATCTTAGATTTTACTCCCCTGCCAATTTGCTGGCAGTGGTGCTAGCTGCAGCTGGCAGCAGCTGTGGCAGGAAAGCCCCAGCTTTGCTGCTGCTGGGGGCATCCTGCTCTTCCCTGTTGCCTGGCATTCTGCTTTTTACTCTCTTATGATGGAGTGGTGGCTATGATTATCTCCCAGTTCCTAGCACAGTTGCAAAACTGCCATGCTGTCTGCTAGGCCCCTTGCCAGCTTGCTCTGCAGGAATTTTTTTTAACTCAGCTTCACATTTTGTTTTTTTTTTGGCTAGGCAATGGGGTTAAGTGAGTTGCCCAGGGTCACACAACTAGTACGTGTTATGTGTCTGAGGTTGGATTTGAACTCAGGTCCTCCTGAATCCAGGCCCAGTGCTCTATCCTCTGAGCCACTAGCTGCCCCACAGCTTCACATTCTTAAGAGCAATGTGGGTTGTGGCTTCCTCCCTTTACATGAAGATAGGAAGGCTTGCTTGTCAATCAAATTCTGGCTCCTTTAGTCTATGTGAGTGTTAGTGGCCTAAAGGCTCAGAGGGGGAAAACTTGGTGATTTCCATCTTGATGGGCAGGCAAGTATCCTGAGAAACCATATCTCCTTAGTATCTTGCAAAGGCATCTACCTTACACTCACTGGGTA
>NW_020942336.1:0-182 GCF_900497805.2 Vombatus ursinus
AGTCACTTAACCCCAATTGCCTCAAAAAAAAAAGGAGGTCAGGATGCCGAGTGTGTCTTCTAGGCTAGAGTGTTTATGAACCACATCTGGGCATTCCCCTTTCCACAATATGGAGAAATTCCCTCTCTCTTACACATCTATTGAATCAAAATATGTTCCAGCTAGATTGACCTACATGGGCT
>NW_020942336.1:282-1323 GCF_900497805.2 Vombatus ursinus
AGGACCCCTTTTTCATTTTTTTTTTTATCCCTAGGGCCTAGTACACTGTTTAGCACATACTAGATGCTCAATAAATATTCATTGGATGGGATTAGAATTTTTCAAGCTCAGCATGCTAAGGCTATAAAAAGGATTATTTCTCATGTTCTCCTGGACTGGACCAGTTGCAGATTTAAAAATTGCCTTGGTCTTCATTTCTTGTTTATTGACCTATAAGTTTCTCTTGTCTGAGCCTGGAGACTCAGGCCTGCATTCCCACCATGCCTGCATCACAAATGTTCTGCTGGGAGCCCCAAGACTCTACTGCTCTGGTCTTTTTTTTTTATCAACCAAGCATCCAATCAATCAATAAACATTAAGTGCTTGTATGTGCCAGGCACTGTGCTAACTGCTGGGGATTAAAAAAAAAAACCCAAAACAAAGAAAAACAAAAAAAGAAAACAATACAAAGACAGAACCTGACCTCAGTGAGGTTACAAACTAATCGGGGAAAACATGCAAACAAATATATACAAAGCAAGCTCTACACAGGATAAATAAGTAACGAACAGAGAGAAGGCCCTGCAATTAACCAGGGTTGGGGAAGGCTTCCTGTAAAAGAAGGGATTTTAGCTGGGACTTAAAGGAAGCCAAGAAGGTCAGAAGTTGGAGTGGAGCAGAAAGAGCGTTCTGGGCATGGGGGAAAGCCAGAGAAAATGCCCAGAGATGAGAGATGGAGGGTTTTGTTCATGGAACAGGCAGGAGACCAGTGTCAATGGATGGAACAGCATGTGTCTGGGAATGAGGAGAAGAATGGAAAAGGGTTGTGTGGGGGGGGGGCGGGGTAGGTTATAAGGGGCTTTGAATGCCAAACAGAACATTTTGTATTTGATCCTGGAAGCAATAGGGTGCCACTGCACTGAAGTTTGTTGAGTAGGGGTGGGGGAGTGTGACATGATCGGACCCCTGCGCTTTAGGAATGTCCCTTTGGTGGCTGAGTGGAAGATAGACTAGAGTAGGGAGAGATTTGAGGCAGGCAGACCCACCAAAAGGCAATTGCAA
>NW_020942336.1:1423-1998 GCF_900497805.2 Vombatus ursinus
CATGTGTCTGGGAATGAGGAGAAGAATGGAAAAGGGTTGTGTGGGGGGGGGGGCGGGGGAGGTTATAAGGGGCTTTGAATGCCAAACAGAACATTTTGTATTTGATCCTGGAAGCAATAGGGTGCCACTGCACTGAAGTTTGTTGAGTAGGGGTGGGGGAGTGTGACATGATCGGACCCCTGCGCTTTAGGAATGTCCCTTTGGTGGCTGAGTGGAAGATAGACTAGAGTAGGGAGAGATTTGAGGCAGGCAGACCCACCAAAAGGCAATTGCAATAGTCTAGGTGTGAGTGATGAGGGTCTGCACCAGAGGGGTGGAAGTGTCAGAAAAGAGACACCGGGGTGTATCGAGAAGATGTTGCAGAGGAGAGGAGGGGGTGTATTGGGGAGGCATTGCAAAGGTGAAATTGACCAACCTTGGCAACAGCTTGGACATGGGTGGGGTGAGAGATAGTGAGGGATCCAGGACTGTGACTCCATGTCCTTTCTGCTGCCCCTTCTCTCAAATCACAGTTAGCACCCTAGCATTGGCCCTCATCACCTGTTGCCTGGACTGTTGCAAAACATCCCTGACTG
>NW_020942337.1:0-2801 GCF_900497805.2 Vombatus ursinus
GGATTTATCTGAGACAAGGAAGTTTACTAACATCTTGGGAGTGATAGCAGATGTGTAACAGAGGTCAACAAAAGCCAAGTTGTGGAGGAAAAAATACATGGGAGTATGAAGGCGGGCATCACACTTGATGAGCAGAATCATACCAACATTGCCCACTAGAGATGTCACATAGATGACCAGAAACACAAAGAAGAGGATGTACTGCTCTTCTTGTCGAACTGCAAATCCCAGGAGAATGAACTCAGTCACTCTGGTGCCATTTCCTTGGATCATGGCTTTCATATCATCTGAAGAAGAAGAATATAGAGAGAAGGACCAAGAGATTTCAGTAACTTCTAATTAGGAATAAAATAGACTTTAGTTTAAGGTTTTGTCTTATTTTATTGAAATATTTTGTTTTCAAATCACCTTTATTTCTGGATTTATCCCCCCTCACTTCCCGACCCAAAGAGCCATCACCTTGTAACCCTAGGACTGAAAAAGAAAGACAATTAAAGAGTACAGCAAAATAGACCAACACACCAGCTGTGTCTGAAGATGCTCTGACATTTTCTCCCACACTCTGAGTTTGGTTTTCTAAGGTTACCCCACATGAGGCAGTTTAGGAATCATAGGTTTCCTTGTAATTTTTAACCTGGCTCTTAAAGACAATTTCACAAGGAGATCAGGCATGTTTGTTCTCAGCAATGATGGGAAGAATAAGTATCTGGTCTCCCTGGTGCTTTTCTGAAGGGGAAAGCCCTTGCTGGGCTGTGTAAATCAAATACTGACATACAACATTTATCTTTCACCCTAAATTTGGTAAGACACTTTACATTTATTAATTTTTAAATTTAATCCTCATGATTGCCCTTGGATGTTGCTGTTACCATTATCCCCATTTTACAGAAGAGCAAATTTGGCAGGGAGAGATTAAGTGATTTGCCCAAGTTCTCACTACAAATACAAGGGACAAGATATGAGCTTAAGACTGCCTGACTCCAGGTTCAGCACTCTATTCACTGTATCACCTAGCTGCCTCCGTCACCTTTGATATGAAAAAAATCTCATAGAACTCTAAAACAAACCATTCGTATTGGCAGTGCTGGTCATCCTGGAGGTGCTCTGGCAACATTTTTTTCTTTGCTTAGAGTAGGAAAAGAAGAGTATGGAGGGATATTTAGATCTAAGGAATCACTGATTGTTAGAGCTGGAAAATGAGTCCGGGGTCAGAGTTAGACGGGTGCTCGGGTCAGGAAATGTTGGCTCTGAGTGAAGGGACCCTGGAACCTCAAACCTAGAATGATGTGAGAACTGTGGGAACTTCAGAATGTCAGAACTGAAAGGTGTATTAGAGATCCTCTGGCCAAGTCTCATTTTGTTAACAGATGAGAACACAGGCCACAGGGAGCTTCCATGATTTGTCTGAGGTCACTTTAAACTATCCCCCAACTCAGCCATTTGCAGAAATAGTCTAGAGGCCAGGCATACTCACACCCATTTTCTTTTGTTTTGGAGAGTGAATTTCCCTATCTTTCCAAGACTGGAGATAGTGGCCATTCATTTCCAAATGTAATTCCATTTCTGACTTGGGCTAGTCCATACCTCCTCCTGCAGCCTGGTGGCCCACTGCTCCTCATGGCTCCTTCAAGTGGTGCTAGCCTTGTTGGTGATATCCAATTGGCTCCCGCCCCATTGTGGCTCAGAACTCCTGAGCTCAAGAGATCCATCCACCTCAACCTCTGTCAATAATAGGGATTACAGGCATGTGCCACAATCACCTCCCTCCTCCCTATACCCATGCCCCACCTGTGCCCTCATCTTCCCCTTGATCCTTTTCCTCCTAGTGATTGCACATACCCCAATGTCCTCACTGCACAAGACATGTACATACACATGTACCAAGTCACCTTTCTACAGTGTTTGCCAAAGAAATCACTGGGTTTCTGTGTCTTAATTGATGACCCACTATCACCTCACCCCTATTGTCTCACCATTGGTCCACTCCTCTCTTGGCCACTATAGCCATGGTGAGAATGTCACCATGCTACAGCTGGTCTTTGCTTCATTGCTGTCCCCTACCTCAACACTTTTTTTTTCCTCCAGGTGAAAGATCAGAGAGGTTAGTTAGTGACTTATCAGAGGTAAAGTTGGAATCCATCTTGGTTCTGTCCCCACCAAACCTGTCCTCCTCCCAACTTACCTGGTTGTTTCAGTGGCATCTCAAGGCCTCCATCACCCAAGCTCAAAACCAGTCATTTGACTCTCATTCCCTCATCAGTCACATCCAATAAGTTGCCAAGAACTATCAATTCTTCCTATAAAACAGCCCTTACCTCCATCCTGTCCTTTTTAGTCACACAGCCACCCTGAGAGTTCAGGCCTTCATCACCCTGGGTCTGGGCTATTAAGTTGCCTGCTAATGATTTTCTCTCTTTCTGTTGTCTTCCTCATACAACCATCCTTCACAAAGTTTCCAAAATACCCTGCTTCAGGCACACAAGTTCCCTGTCCTCCAGAATATCCAATAGCTCCCCATTGCCACTGATTATATACATTATACATTATATACATATGTATATATTCAAGCATGTATATATATGTATATAGATGTATTTGTATACATATGTATATACAACGAGAGAGAGAGGAGAGAGAGTGAGAGAGAGAGGAGAGAGAGTGAGAGAGAGAAAGAGAATAGAAACTCTTTCATTAAGTACTTAAGGGCCTGGCTCTAACTTCCTTCTAAGACTCATTTCTCATTATTCCTTTTCATACACTCTACATTCCAGCCAAAGTGGGTTTCCAACTCTCCTCCAAAG
>NW_020942338.1:0-1277 GCF_900497805.2 Vombatus ursinus
CCCCCAGCCCTATAGATGGCTACTATTAGAGAGAAGAGTGTGTGTGTGTTTACATGTAAAATTATTTTACAGATACTTCTATTTATCAGTTCTTTCTGGTTGAGGAATGCTTAAATGCCTGCTATATACCAGACACTGTACCGGGATACAAATAAATAAATGAAACAATCACACGTGGCAATGCAAAAAATGAAATGACTGAGGAAATAAAGGTTCAGTCTTTTGGGCATATCAATTTTATATTAAACAAGGCATGACAATTGCAGAACAAACTTCGTCAACTTAAAGCTGGACCTAGAATAGAGGGCGAGATATACTTTTATACATTAAAAACAAGACCAATTAATTAAAAGCAAATGATACAATATTAGATAATCTGATTTCTAATTAAAGGAAAGAATAGGGACGTACCGTTTTAAGGGGTGAGAAGCAACAGGTTCAATTGCCTGAATTCAGAAAAAGAGGTGTCCCACTCCCCCCAAATGTCTGTATACAATCAAAGGAATATGTAAACAATAGCTAAGTAATTGTTCACTATGGGGCCAATTTTGAGATAAGACATAGAGGTGGCTTCAGATGTAGCATTGTGAGAACTCCTTACATCAATCTTTTTGGATCTGACTGGGTTTCTGGTCAGCATGACCTAGGTCCTTAGTTAAGGGTCTCTATTCAGGTAGAGGTGTTCTGGTTTCCCAGCCATGCAGGGCTGGGTCTAAACAATACAATAAAGTTTTCACACAATTCCCACAATTGAATAAATTCATCTCTCAGGACAGAAACTGGACTGAACTATAATTGAACAGAAAAAGAACTGAGCTCCCTCCAGAATTGAGTCACAAAATGGAGTTGTTGTGGTTGACTCAATTGCCTAAATTCCCTGTACCATTTGCTGTCCTAAAACCCTCAGTTGCCTCAACTTACTGGCAAGCAGTTTACATTTGAACTTCGTGACAGTTAGAGTTGTAGCTAGGTAAGCACAAATGTTCTTGTTATTTCAGGAATCACTGACATTCAAGGATGTGGCTGTGGAATTCACCCCAGAGGAGTGGGTACAATTGAATCCATCTCAGAAAAAGTTATACAGGGATGTGATGCTGGAGAACTATAGGAACTTGGTGTCCTTGGGTAAGAACAGCTACCCCTTTGGAGTCTTGATGTATACTATGACAACTTTCAAGATTTTAACAGTTATTCTTTGGTGTACAAGAGGAAAATATTCCTAATCCTTTTGTAGCCAAGAGAACAGATTACTTGTGCTGCCTGTTTCCAGGAAAAAA
>NW_020942339.1:0-4133 GCF_900497805.2 Vombatus ursinus
ACACAAGATAACCATAAAAATCTGTTTTTTAGAGGATGGCCAATAACGTAAAAGGAAAACCACAGATTAGAACCCTGATAGTGGCAGTGGCGAATTGCGACTTCAGTGGACTTGACAATAAAAGTAATCCTTCCCCCACCCCTGGAAGGAGGTCGTGATGGACTGGGAGTGCAGAATAAGGGTTGCATCTGTGAAGATATGGCCAGTCTGCTGACTTGTTTTGTTTAGCTGTATTTCTTTGCTGAGAAGGGAGAGCTATGTTAGGGAGCAGGGGAGCCATTGAGAAGGGATAGCAATGGGAAAAGAAAGCATCAGTGTAGGGGAAAGTGGTCAAGGAAAATCTATCACAGGCTGAACTAGGCTGCTCCCATGAATCTCGGTGTGCCTGCTGGCTCTGCTGGGACTGACACAATAAAAACTATAGCTAACATCTATATAGTGGTGACTAGGTGGCAGGGAATGTGCCAGTTTTATCTCATCTGATACATGTGCTCTGGCTCGACACTGAAAGATGGGAAATAACAAGGGTTAATGGACCTAAAGCACTTTGGGTCTGCAAAGATGTCGTTCATTGACTAGCACGTTTCATCCCCACACCATTGCCTGGGAGGGAGGGAGGTAAGACTTCTTCTCCTGGGGTTACACATGAGGAAACTGAGGATCAATTAAAGGGGAACTAAGAAATGGGAGATGGCTATGAGTGTGATGGAAAGAGTGATGTATTTGGAGTGAGGGGAGGTGGGTTTGAATTTGGCCCCTTGAAACCCTACCAAATGGGGCAGCTAGATGTCTCAGTGGATAGAGCACTGGCCCTGGAGTCAGCAGGACCTGCGTTCAATTTCGGCCTCAAACACATACCACTCACTAGTTGTGTGACCTTGGGCAAGTCACTTGCCCCTGATTGCCTTGCCAAAAAAAAAAAAAAGAAAAGAAAAGAAAAGACACCCTACCAAGTAAAATTCTCATTCCTCACCTGGGCATTCAAGGCCTTCTAAAGTACCTGCCATGCCCCTAAGGTTTTCTGGGTTTTCCCATCTCTGGCCCTGGGATAATTCCATCCTCTACTCCTGGAGCCCTTCCTTACCATACCTCCTCCCCCTCCTCTTTCATTCCTATCCTTCAAGGCTCAAACCAAATGTCACCTCTGCTGTAAAGACTTGACTTACCTCATTCCCATACCACCTAACTGGAGACGATTTCTTTCACATTCGGAGAGGGAGAGAGGATGTGAGAATGGAGTGAAAGAGGGGGAGAGAGAGAGAGAGAGAGAGAGACAGAGAGAGAGAGAGAGAGAGAGAGAAGGTAAGGCATGGAATCTGTGTGTGTATGAGACAGGAGTGTATAGATGTGTAGTATATTAGTGCATGTGTGTCAGGATGTGTGTGGGTGTGTGTGTGTGTGCGTGTGTGTGAGAGAGAAAGGAAGGCATGGGATCTGTGTGTGTATGAGACAGGAGTGTATAGATGTGTAGAATATTTGTGCATGTGTATCAGGGTCTGTGTGTGTGTGTGTGTGTGTGTGAGAGAGAGAGAGAGAGAGAGAGAGAGAGAGAGAGAGAGAGAGAGAGAGAGGAAAGCATGAGATCTGTGTGTGTATTTGACAGGAGTATATAGATGTATAGTATATTTGTGCATGTGTGGGTGTGTGGGTGTGTGTGTGTGGGTGTGAGAGAGAGAGAGAAAGGCATGGGATCTGTGTGTGTATGAGACAGGAGTGTATAGATGTATAGTATATTTGTGCGCACGCGCATGTGTGTGTGTGTGTGTGTGTGTATGTATGTGAGAGAGAGAGAGAAAAAGAGACAGAGAGAGAATGAGCATCCCTATGAGGGGAAGTCTTTCTGGTGGCACAGTGGAAAGATCACTATAATCCTTATATTTGGAGCCAAAGGACCTGGGTTCAAATCCTGTCCTACATGTGACTGTCATCAAGCCACATCTATGGGCTTCACTTTCCTCCTCTACAGAATGAGGACATTGGAATAGCAGGCCTCCAATATCCCTCCCAGCTCTAACTTTGGGATTACCATGATCCAGTAGGCTTATCCCAGAATGAGTAAGTGTGTGTCTGTGAGAATGCAGGTGTGCTTATGGCTGCATATATGCATCTAGGAGAGAGGATGCATATCAATGAGTCAATGTGAATGAGAGTGTGAATTTAGGAAGTGCAGGACACTAGTGTGTGCCTCTATTCATATGTAAAGGAGGGTGTGTGTGACTAAGTAAGAATTTGAGAGAGAAGAGATTTCTGTGTATCAGAGAGAGACGGAGAAAGAGAGTGAGAAAATGCACAGTGCCTGGCACACAGTAGGTGCTTAGCAAATGCTTATGGAATAGAATTGAAAATGGAGGGACAAAGCTGGAGAGATAATCTGAGGCAGACATAGACAGAAAGACAGAGACCAAGATAGTTAAAAAGAGACAAAGATTGAAACAGAGACAGAGATGAAGAAAGGACAAAGATAAAGAGACAGACAGAAACTGAGGCAGAAACAGAGACAGACACACAGAAGGAAAGAAAGAACAAATTTACTTAGGAGAAAGTTCCAGGTAGCCTTCCTTCAGATTCTCCGTTACTTTCTCAATCAATGGAGAGTTCTCTCAACGAGGCTCATGAGTACTCTACCTGGGTGCCTTCTCCCTAAGCCTGGCCTTAGGTTTTGGGGTAGGGGCTGGGCAGAAATGTACAAAGCCAGCAAGGAAGGCCACTTCTAATAACCTTGGTTTCTGGCTATGCTCCTGGGATTCACTAGGGCTGCCTTCATGCCCTCTCTAGGGAGCAAGGCCGGGTCCACATCTATACACAACAGGCTCTCAGCAAGCGTCATGCCCCCATAACTCATGACTGTCCTCGATCCCTCAACCCTGTACAGGTTATCATGTGCCTGAGGAAAAATGAAGGAGATTACAAAGTCCAAACCATGGGCTCTTACCTCTCCCACCTGGACCCCAGGAAAATTAATTAACAGTGGACTGTGATAAAAATGTAGCAGAACCCAGGGGCTGAAGTGCATTGCACTTGGGCTGGAATAAACATTGTGCCTCGCTCACTCTGGATTGACCAGAATACTAACTCTGCCTCTTTCTTACCATTTGCCCTGGTGTGGGCGACTCCTCAAGTGAGTCTACAGGAATTGAGGGGAGAGAAGTCCCTCCCCTAGGCTCTAGGGTCCATTACACCTCCTCAAGGGTCATCACTCCTCTCTGGCCATCTGCCAGGTTCTCATCTGTCCCATCCCACTGTCAAAGGCGAGGAAGCCAAGCTTGGAGGATGCATGAAGGAAAAGCCCAGCATCCACGCTGGTCCTGAACACAATGGGTAGGGCTAATGGACCAGATAAGCACTATTTTCTCACCCCTAAAAGACCAATTGGCTAACAATTATGCACCACTGGAATAGCCCGAGTTTAGGAAACCAGAGGACATTGGATACCTCGGTGCCAAGACCCTTCCAATCTGATTCCCCCAACCCCTGGCTTTATATCAACCCTCACCAGCCCTGATCTCTTTTTCCCACTGTGACCTGCCACTGGGATATGAGCATCCACCTATCCCTGTCTTCTAAGGGCTCTGCCTTGCCCACCAGCTTCACATCACCCTTGCTCAAACTCCTAGCCCCTTATATCTTGGCAACCTCCCATCTGGCCCCTTCCATTCAGCCTTCCATTAAGATTCCCTAACTGCTTTCTGTCTCCACCTGCTTTTCACTGTGGCCCCCACCTCAGGCTCCCATTGGGACCTCCAGACCAACTTCCCAACACCCTCCTGTTGTGACCCGCCCACCAGGCCTTCATCACTTTAACCTTCTATGACCTTTCTCTTTCATGACCAGCCTCTTCCTCTGACTTTCCCCCAAGCCTCACATTATCATTCACCTGGTGCTGCCTCTCACCCTGATCTTCCACCTTCAACATTGTGTTATACTGATTGTGTTTCCACAGTACTTGAATTGTTTCTTTCTGGCTGCTTGTAATATTTTCTCCTTGACCTGGGAACTCTGGAATTTGGCTACAATATTCCTAGGAGTTTTCCTTTGGGGATCTCTTTAAGGAGGAGATCGATGGATTCTTTCAATTTCTACTTTGCCCAGGGCAGTTTTCCTTGATCATTTCTTGAAAGATGATGTCTAGGCTC
>NW_020942340.1:0-1599 GCF_900497805.2 Vombatus ursinus
TGACACTCTGAACCTCCAGGGCTGGCTCAAGGCTTTCTGTTTCTTTCGGTCTCTATCTCCCTGACCTTCTCTTTGTCTCTGTCTCTGTCTGTGTGTCTCTTTCAATAGAGAAAAGTTTATGATTTGCTTGAGGTCACACTTAGAGTAAGTGACAGAAATGGACGTTGACCCCAGACCTTCTGACACCAGATCCAGTATTTTCCCCCATATCCTATGTGGACTCTGAGGAGACTGGCCCCCGGGGAAGGCTTTAGCTGAGTCTTCAGGCTTTGGGATTTAGCCTGTGAAGAGGAGATGAGTGTGAAGCCCTGCCATGCTGTGACTGCCACAGCCAGGCACTTATTAGCTCTCACAAAGAGAATTTGGAGAGGGGGGAGCGATTGGCTGGGGAGCAGAGCCGAGATGGCAGAGCAAAAGCGGAGAATTGCTTGAGCTCTCCCCAAACCTTTCCAAATTCCTGTAAAAAATTACTCGAAACAAGTTCTAGAGCAGCAGAACCCACAAAAAGACAGAGTAAAACAAATTTCCAGCCCAAGACAACCTGGATGGTTGATGGCAAAAGTCTGATACTGGGCTGGGAGAGGAGCACAGTTCAGCTTGGACTGAGCAGGCAAAGAAGGGGCCCCAGTAAACCTGGAGCAGGCCTCAGGGGATTGAATCATGAGCATTTTCAGTGGGGTGGTTTCCAGACATCTCAACCCACAAAAAGAGAGAAGACTTAGAAGGTCAGTGGGAAAGGTCTTTTGGATCTGAGTGAAAGAGGAATGAGGTCCAGTCTTGACCCTAGCCCAGCCCCAGGGTGGCAGCCACAGCGGCAGTGGCTGCTTAAAGAATTCTCAGCCCACTGATGGAGGGGTGGTCTAGCAGCAGATCAGAGGGGGATTGTAAGGATCTCTTTTCTAGCACTGAGGCAGGATTCTCTTGTTTTGCCAGTAATTACATCTAAGTCACAGTCCTGGGTGGTGGTCCTGAGGCAAGGAGGATCGCTGGCATGGTGGAGCTTCTGGCTGTGGTGGAGAGAGAATCTGCTTCACAGTTGCAAGACAGAAAAGAGTGCTTGTGGTCACTCATAGACCAGAGCATAGGTCAGGAGTGGAGTAAACACCTCTCCTTTGATCATACCACCTTGGAAGAACTGAAAACTTACAGGTCCCTCTGAAATTCAGGTATCTCTGAAAACAACTGCACAAATCCCCTGAAGTTTGAGACTGCATACCCTCCATGCTGGAAGCAGAGCCCTACCTCAACAAAGAGTTCAAAAGTCAAGCAATTGTCTGGTAACATGAGCAAACAGAGGGAGAAAATTCAGACTATAGAATCTTACTTTGGTGACAAGGAAGATCAAAACATACAACCAGAAAAAAGAAAACAAAGTCAAAACTCCCACATCCAGAGCCTCCAAGAATAATATGAATTGTTCTCAGGCCATGGAAGAGCTCAAAAAGAATTTTGAAAAGCAAGTAACAGAAGTAGAGTAAAAATTGGGAAGAGAAATGAGAGTGATGCAAGAAAGTCATGAAAAACAAGTCATTAGCTTGCTAAAGGAGACCTAAAAAAACACTGAAGAAAATAACACCTTAAAAAAGGGCCTAACACAAA
>NW_020942341.1:0-13766 GCF_900497805.2 Vombatus ursinus
AGGTGGCGTAGTGGATAGAGCACCGGCCCTGGAGTCAGGAGGACCTGAGTTCAAATCTGTCCTCAGACACAAAATACTTCCTAGCTGTGTGACTCTGGGACAGTTACTTAACCCCAACTGTCTCACTTAAAAAAAAAGAAGTTGTCAATAGCACTTTGGGGACCTCAAAGCTACAAATGCAGTCTCAGGTTGTTGGGGGAATGGGTTCAGAAGGGGCAACTATACTCGAATGGATCTGGGATCTCATTGATGTAAATGTTCTCTCAAAATATATAGATCACAACATATCCATTGTTGTCCACCCTTTGTGATTCTTGACTATGTCCCTCCCACAAGTTCACCATAAAGGATTCACACCATATGTTAGGTATATTTCTTGCTTTCCCTTGACATCATGGCAATACCATTAGAGCATTTGGTCTGTCTATCAGTTAGCCAGTATTCTTGTGACATGATTAGCCCAACTTCTTTTTGGACTAAACATTGATGACATTTTTTATTCCAGTAAAAAGTTTCTCACTGGTGATGTGTTGCAGCATGCCAGTATCCACCACACATCTCTTCATTGCCTTTGGAGTGAATCTCTTCTTCACTTCTTTGGGGACTGTAATGTTCTCTATCAGACTTACAATAATTTGCCACATACTTCTAGTCTCCCAGGTTCACAACCTCACAGTCTTCTTTGACCCTTTTTTCTCTCTCACCCTTCATGCCCAAACAGTTGCCATAAACATGCTGATTCAGCTTCCATACCAACATTCAGGCCCTTTATTTCTCATCTGGAATACTGTAATAGTATCTTCATTATTATCTTGTTTTTAGTATATGCCCACTCCGATATATCCTTTACACAGCTGCAAAATTGATAGTTCTACAGGCACAGGTCTGACTAGTTAGTTCCCTTGGTTAAAAAAGCTCCAAGTAATTCCTCTCTAGGATAAAATGTAAGCTCTTCTAACTGGCTTTTAAATTTTATTTTATTTTATTTTTGATTTATGAAATAAAACAAACATTTCCATAACATGGCTTTTAAAGTCCTTCAAAAGTCTCCTTTCCACTTACCTACCTTGGCTTATAGCACATTATTTTGCATCACTAGGTTCTAGCCAAACTTGCAATATTCCGACTACTTTCTCTCTGCCTTTGCACAGGCTCTCCTCTCCGCCTAAAATACATGGTCTGCTCACCTGCTGGAATCCCCAGCTTCCTTCAAAGCATAGCTCAAAGGCCACTTCTAGTAAGAGGATGCTTCTGATCTATCCAGGTGCCTGTGTCCAGCCTCCACCCCTGGCGAATCACTTTATATATGTTTGTACTGATCTGTCTGCATTCATATAGGAAAAATGCTCTTTGAAGCCAAGTGTTATTTCACATTTGTCTTTGTATCCACAATGATAAAAACACTGACTGGCACATAGAAGACATTTAAGAAATGCTTATTGAATGAATAAATGAACATAGGCTATTAAAAAAAAAAGACGTCTTTGTTTTAGGGAGAATTTTGTGGTCACGAAATTTGAATAAGAATGAAATTTATAATTTCCCAAAGACAAGCTAGGGTAGAAAGGTAGTGCAACGGATAGAGTGCCAGATTTGGAGTCAAGCTGACCTCAGATAGTAGCTTTGGAATCTTGGGCAATTTGCTTTACCTTGTTTCCTCAGTTTTCTCATCTGTAAGATGAGCTGGAGAAGGAAATGGTAAGACATTCCAGTATCTTTGCCAATAAAACCCCAAAATGGGGTCACAAAGAGTCAAATGCAACTAAAAATGACTGAACCAAGACAAGCTATTTCAATTTCTTCCTCCTGTTTAACTCTTGGCATGGTTTTTAAATTTGTAGTGTCTATCCACTAAATACCTATATATGTCTATATGTATGTGGATATGTATATATGTGTATATACACACATGTATTGTGCATCTGATAGTTATGTGTGTGTGTGTGTGCAGATGGTACTAGATATAGATATAGATACTGATGGAATGATTTCATGGTATAATCTGGACAGCACATTCTTCATCTACTTATTACTTCTGGTATAGATGGTGAGGTCCAACTTTTTAGAGTAACTATGGATTTTGCCCAGGAGGCACTGCTATTATTCCAGGGTTAGTGCAATGAACACATATCATGTATAATCAGGCGCATGTAGAGGACATTACCACATATAAGTAATCCCTCTTCAGCTTGGACTCTTCTAGATCTCTGCATAAGAGTTGTGAAGACCTTCAGTGAGTACCCTTTTTTTAATGCCAAGTCTAATATCAGAAAGTCATCAGTCAGTCAGTCAATAAATATTTATTAAGGGTCTGTGATAAGCATTGAGGACACAAAAAGTTTATATACACACACACACACATACATATATACACAACATACACACATATATGTATGTGTGTGTATATTAGTCCTTGTTGCTCCCATTAGAATGTTGTTTCGTTGTGAGTAGGTGTTGTTTCATTGTTTGTACTAGGTGTCAAAGTAGATAGAGAACTAGACCTGGAGTCATGAAAACCTGAGTTCCAATCCAGCCTCAGACACTAGGTAAACCATTTACCTCTGTCTCTCTCAGTTTTCTCATCTGTAAAATGGGAATGATAATTGAAGAATAACATCCCAGGGTTATTGTGAGGATAAAATGAGATAGTATTTGTATTTTGCAAATCTTTCAATACTATATAATTGCTATGTTCCTCCTCCTCCTCCTTTGTACTTGATTGATTGATTGATTGATTAAAGGAATATTGCACAACTTCAGTGTATGCATGGGAAGCTGATATTGGTAGAGAGTCATTAAGGTGGTGTTTTGTCTTTCAAAAGGTAGAGGAAACTAACAACAGCTAGCCTAGACACAATTCTTAGCAATAATTAATATTTTGTTGCCAGAGAAGAAAGAATAGAAATTTTGGAGGACTGTGACCACATGATCTTAGAATTTGTATGAAAGAAAGGAGGAAAGCTGAGAATAGTCTGAAATATGCCTTAGATTTAGAGAGAACATATTTCAAAGAGTTCAGAGAAAGGATAGGTTACAATCCCATGGACTAAAGGGAAGTCAGCCCAACAGAGATGGAAAGCTCCCAAAATGAAATTCTGAGAACATCAAGACAAACAATTCTGATTAGGAAGAAAAGAGACTTGTCAGAAAAGATTAATGTGCATACACTGGAAAGTAATCAACCAATTTAGATTGTTTAAATGCCTGTACAGAAGATAGAAACAAGAACAGGTAATAGAGAATGGATGTAAAAGCAAAGCATGGTCCTAGGCAAAATAATGTTAAGAATGTTAAAGCTAAGAAGGATCAATAATTGGGAAGGACATCTAAGAATAACAAAAAGGGTTTAGCATGGGCATGTACAGTTTTTGTTTGTTTGGCTACACTGGGAAAACGAGGAATATTATAGAAGGGACAGGACCTCTGCTCATAGATGATTGAGAGGAGATTATACTTCTCAGTACTTATTTTGCCTGTTTTTACCATCAAGGAGAAAGATCTGACTGTAAAGGATGCAACAAAAATGATCAGTAAGAAGTTGAATACTAGGGAGATAGTTAAGACCTAGATACCTTTGATGAGTTCAAGTCACCAAGCACAAACTACATCACAGAATAATTGAAAGACTAGCAGATTCATCACGGAGGGCCCTACTCTTCAGTGCAACTAAAGTCTTTTCCCCTGCCAAGCTGCATTTAAGTGAGGAAGCAATAACTATTGTAAGCCTCCTGGTGTAGATAGTGCCAGAAGCCTACTTTCCTATACCAGGTAAACACGAAGCCATAAGCAACTGGGGAAGATGGCAGCATACTAAGGTTCAGTGTAACCCAGATCCCTACAAACACCACTGTGATGTTTGGAAATGTACCACTCTGGGAAAAAATAAATAGGAAGAATGACCTGTAAACTCCCCCACTTCCCCTGGGGATCTCTGGAGGCCTAAAGCGATCCTGGGAGAGACAAGTTAAAAGGAAGTGGAACATGGAGACCTGCAAAGCTTTGGTGGGATCCATTCCAGCACACTGAGCCTGAGTCTAGCAGTGCCTGAGCCCAGCCACAAAATTTGTAGCCATGGGAGCCAAGTCTGAGAGAGGAGACTTGGGGTGTTCAAGGTCAGGTCCAACATAGCACAAGCGACTTGAGTTAAGCTTCAGGAGAAAGGCCCCAGGCAAAATTCAACCCAACTAGTCTGGTGCAATCCCAGCAGCAGAGAAAAACTCATTCAAAGCCCACAGCAAGGGAGGTCCTGGAGTCCTCTGGCAGGAAGGAATCCTCAATCCTAAGAATTATGGAACTATCTGAAAGCCATGATTAAAAAAAGTATAAATACAATATTTCAAGAAATCATAAATGAAAATTGCTTTTATTTTTGTTTTATTGTTATTGTTTTAGTCATATTCAACTCCTCATGACCCCATTTGGGGTTTTCTTGGCAAAGATATTGAAGTGGTTTGCCATTTCCTTCTCCAGCCCATTTTACACATGAGGAAACTGAGGCAAACAAGGGTGAGTGATTTGCCCAGGTTTGCACAGCTAGTAAATGTCTGAGGCAGAATTTGAGTTCAGGTCTTCCTGACTCTGGGCCAGGTATTCTATCCACTGCTCCACCTAGCTGCTGTTCAGTAAATATCCCTTTTGTAAAATTTCACTGCTATTAACAGATTAAATGACACTAGGCCAATAATCACTAGGACAATCGATGATACAGGAGAGATCCTAACTGGTGATTGATATTGGGGAGAGCAATGGCATGAGGGCTAGAGCTGAAAGTATTAGAAAGCTATCTCCAGCCTTCCAGGTAAACAGGTAGGTAAGATATAGTTTTGCTCTGAGAATCTGATTTGCCATCAAGAGTAGGAGTTGGCGTAAGGACCCCCAGAGCTTATAAACGCTACACTTCATAACATATTTTGCCAATAAGCAAAGAAAAATACAAGAGGCTAGTAAATATAAGGAACCTGTTTAAAGCTACATAAGTAATCAATGGAAATACAGGAAAACAATCTGTTTTCCATGAGCTAATGTTATTAAATTATACATTATCAGTCAGCAAGGAGCATGTGCTAGGTACTAGGGGGACTTCAAAACTAAATTAGTTAATGCAGCCCCTGCTCTCAAAGAGTTTATCCTCCTAGGGAGGAGGAAACAGGATAAGCAATTCAATTCAACAAACAGGTGTTTAGCTCATGAAAAAAATGAGTGGTTTGATGAAGCCACATTTTCAGAGTTGTTGAAAAAGTAAGACAAGCAGTTATTAGGACCAAATTCTAAGGAGAACAAAATCACAATTTAAAATGACTTTGGCATGTTGGAGAAGGGGTAAAAAATAAACAGAAACAAATGCAGCTTCTGCATTTTAAAAATCCCATTCATCTTGATAAGGAAGAAAGAAAAACTCAAAGTCTATTCATGATCTCTTATTGAGTTGGTCTTTATATTTCAAATTTAAAAGCATGTTTTATGGGCAATTTAAATTCTAATTTCAGGTTTGGGGAAAACATTTCTATCTCTCTTTCTTCAAAGAGACCTGAAGTGATTGACTTTAGAATTAACCTATAACAATAGTAATAAGTCTATCTCGGGTAATTAAGAAGAAAATTTTTTAAAAGGGAAAGAGAATCTATTAAATGGCTTTCAATTTTTACATTTTTCATCTATGATGTGAAAACTACAGAAATTAGATAGATGCAAAAGCAATGAATTAGGAAATTACTTCCCTTATGCCCAAAAGGTTATAAACTGTGTACACCCTTAGATTTAGCAATACCACTATTAGGTCCCAAACAGATTAAAAAAGGGAGGGGGAGAACCTACTTGGACAAAAATATTTATAGCAGCTCTTTTTGTGGTAGCAAAGAATTGGAAATTGAGGGTATGACATCAATTGAAGCATGGCTAAACAAGTTACAGTATATGATTGCAATGGAATATTACTGTGCTATAAGAAATGACAAGCAGAATGATTTCAGAAAAACCTGGCAAGACTTACATGAACTGATGCAAAGTGAAGTGAGCAGAACCAGGAGAACACTGTACATAATAATAACAATACTGTATGATGAAGAACTATGAATGAGTTGACTAAGTTCAGCAATACAATGACCCAAGACAGTCCCAAAGGACTCATGATGAAAAATGCTATCTACCTCCAGAGAAGAACTGATGTTGTCTGAATACAGACTGAAACATCCTATTTTTCATTTTCTTCTTTCTTCTTTCTTTTCCCTCCTTCTCTCCTTCCTTCCTTTTTCTTTCTTTGAGTTTTCTTGAACAAGATGCCTAATACGGAAATGTTTTACATGATTGCACATGTATAACCTATATCAGATTGCTTACCATCTCAGGAAGTAGGGAGGCAAAGAGGGATACAATTTGGAGCTCAAAACTTAAAAAAAAAGAATGTTAAAATTATTTTACACGTAATTGAGGGGAGAGAAAATGTTATTTAAAAAAATAAATTATTTCCCAAGTATGTGATGTGATTACATTTTCTCTGTATACTTCACAACTATGACTGCCTCTCTTATTTGAGCTCTTCAGTGGTTAAAAATCAGTAACTTTGCACTTTCCTTTAAGAGATCTTGCCAAATAGTTTTGTGTCATGGAGCAGAATAATTGTAACTATTCGTAACATCTTAGTGAGCATGGTTTTAGAAGTCTCAACTAGGTAGCTATAATCTGTCTGCTCAACCTTTGTAAGCTGTAGCGCCTAGTCAGCTCTGCTTTGATGGCCCGCAAAGACAGAGAAAAGGGGAAGAGAATATACAGAAAGTCAAAGGAATGAAGCTACAGGATAAATTACTACAGAAAATTTATAACTAATACATGGCCAAGGGTAATGAGTGCCTCTAATGCTAATCCCACATATTCTAAAAAATCAATATTGTAATACTGTCATGCTTTTCAATTAGAATTGCAAAATTATTAGTGGATACTCGTTGACATCCATGATGTCACCAGTTTGGGTAAAAGGTTGGAAGTGGTGTGACACAGTGAGAAGTATGCTGTTTTGAGAGTCAGAATACCTGGGTTCAAATCCCAGGTCCACCAGTTACTTCATATGGGACCTTTGGCAAAGTTGCTATGCCCCTCTGGGCCTCTGTTCCTTATCTACAAAAAGAGGGGGTTGGACTAAATGGTCTCTAAGGTTTGTTCTAGTTTTAAATGTGTGATCCTACAACATGATCCTGTAAATCAGGAATTAATCATGAGGAAAACTTTTCAAAATGGAAGATCAAGCTGGTTCATATGTATTCTTCAAACTAAGCAATACCACTATGAATTCCATCTCTTATTCTCTTTCCAAATCCATGTGTTTCTTCCTTCTTTTGTATTATCTTTATTGTGATTCTATATTTCACAACTATTGGATTTTCAGATACCCCATCAAAGTCCTCTTTGTGTTCAGGCAGCTGCTGTGCTCATGTATTTCCCTTTCTCTTTATTATTCTTATACTTTACCAACATTTGCCTCCTTCCTGCTTCCCTAGCCCTTGAATGAATATCTTGTCATTGCTTCCTGAAAAAAGCCACAGGGGTCATTATAGCTGGATCGGCGCATTCAAGTGTCTCCAAAATACTCCTCTCGCTGTCAAATTCTTTGGTGTGAGTTTTAAAAATGTGATTTATTCTAATTGCAAAAGTGAAGAGAAACTTATATTATCTTTGCTCATAAACATTGTAAGAAATAACCCCTGGCAACATTGAAGTGTTTTGGCTAAGAATTGAATTTTCTGAATTATGAATAATTTATTTATTAAACTGCTCAAAAGAATAAAATTCCCTCATAAACTATCTCTTAGATAGCTTTTCTCCACTGTCTACAGCACAGCCCACATGTCTGTCATTAGGAAAACAAATCAGACACCAAATTTATGTATCTCCACAATAGAAGCAGCTGCTTAACATCTGCACAGAAATTTCTTTTTCTCGACATAACTTCAGAGTTTGTCTAAGTCCCTGCACAGCCAGTTAATGGTAGACCTCCAGATTCATATTCAAGACTGTTTTCTTCTCATAATTCGCATTTCTGTGTCTATCCTCTGGAACAATTCCTTCATTAACTAGAGTCCCCAGTTAACTGGAACTTCTTTTTTTTTTTTTTTTTTGTCTTCCAAGGAGAAAGAAGCACGGTTTAGGTAAACAAAATGATATCAGAAATTTACTTTACATATTGCTACTTCTCACTTAATTTGAAAGAATCTAGCATGTGATAAGCAGGCAGGGGAAACCTGGGAAACTGAAAAAGCTAACTTAGAAAGGGATGTCACCTTAAGAGGACATTTCACAGATGAGCAATCATGATCATATTAATTATTGTTTTGAGTATTTGAGCACAGCCTCTGACACATACTGGCTTTGTGACCATGGGCAAGGTTTCTCAGTGCCTGAGACAGTCTTGTAAAAGAAGGTGCCTTCTAGCATTGTTAAAGAGATTTTTCCTAACCTAGAAGATCCTAAAACCAATGAAATAACAGGGCCAGGCCCTATCCTTATCCTTGATTATTTAATAATAATAACAAAAATAATGCAACACGTATATGGCATTTTAAAGTTTGTAATAATTCTGTAGAGTTCTCAAATTCTCATTTTACAGAGAAACTGAACCTCAGAGAGGTAAGGTAACTTGCCTACGGCTGCAATTAGTAAGTGTCTCACCTGGTATTCTATTGTTGTCTTTTGTTGACTCCAAATCCAGTGTTCTTCCCATATGACTTGACATGGCCACTGTCACTAGGTAGGAAGAGGTAAATTTAAATCCAGGTCCTCTCACTCCAAATCTAGTGTTTTTCCTACTACAATCACAAGGCATGAGTAGGGACAAATAGGATCAGGTCCTATTTCCAGAGTAAAACTAAAAGGAAAAGAAGATACTAAAGACCTTCTTCCCTCTCATTTGAAAAATGGTGGAGTTTTCTACAGAGAGAAATGGATCTTGATTTTTGTTTTTGTGTTCAGGATACAAAATTCATAGCCATATGGTGCTTTAATTTCACACTCTAGAATAACTTGCATGGTTTTTAATAAGTGATTTGGAGGAAGAAAAGATTGGATAACAATGCATGAATACATGGTCACCTCCCTAGTGCCTCTACTCTCCCAAATTCTCCTCTGAGAACTTTTCCTCTTCCTTTTCCGGTTCCCTTTTATGTATCTCTCATATCCTCCATTGGGAATGTCAACCCCTTGAAAGTAAGGACTAAGTCTTATCTTCATCTCTTTGTATCCCCAGTGCTTAGCACAGTGCTGGGTACATTTAGTAAATGCTTAAAAATGTTCTATCACCATAAACAATTTATTGATCATTCTAAAAGTATATAATCCAAAACTTTTATTTTTCATTTTTAAAATTCGTTGGATTTTTTCCTGTCACCAGAATTTCACTATTACTTCACTCATCCCTACCCTTTTAGGTCTCTAACTTTAAATTATTTACTGAGACAAAAAAAGAAATTGGTCACTTCTCTCCCCATTCCCTGTTAGGTCTAGAACACTCTTCAGACTTCAGAGGGCAGAAGAGAAAAAAATAAACATTTATGTAGACCCAAGTATGTGCTAGACACAGTGGTCAATACTATACAGATGTTGTCACAATTGATCCTCACAACAATTCTGCAAGGTAGGTGTTATTATTATACTCATTTTTACAGTGCAGGAAACTGAGGTAAACAGAGCTTAAATAACTTGCCAAGGGTTACATAGCTAGCAAGTATCTGAGGCCACATTTGAGCTCAGATCTCCCTGAGGCCGGGTCCAGTGTTCTATATCCAGTGGGCCACCTAGCTTCCCCTACAGCATTATGTGATCATTACCTGGAAAGGTCCAGTTGGGTATGAAGTCATCATCTTGCTCCAATTCAATCTAACAAACATTTATTTAGTGTCTACTATGTGCAAATTGGGGGTGGCTAGGTGGCACAATGGATAGAGTACAGGACTTAAAGTCAGGAAACTCATCTGCCTGAGTTCAAATCTGATCTCAGATACTTAGTAGTTGTCTAATCCTGGGCAAGTCACTTAACCTTGTCTGCCTCGGTTTCCTCATCTGTAAAATGAGCTGGAGAAGGAAATGGCAAATGACTCCAGTATCTTTGCTAAGAAAATCCCAAATGGGGTCATGAAGAGTTGGACACGACTGAAAAATGACTGAAACGTGTACAAGGTCATGATATAATGAATAGAGAGTAGGTCTCAGAGCAGAAAGAAGATGCTACTTAGCTAGGGTGTCAGGTAGTGATTCAGTTATGTCTTTAAGTCCACTCTCTGGTACATATCAACTTTGTGACCCTCGGCAAATCATTTAAGTCTCAGGCCCTAAGCAACTCTCTACACTTTTTGAGTCACAGAACAGTTGCTAATTTGCATTGATAGAAGGAGTTTCCTCATCAGGAATTCCCAATGGCAATGAAATCTCATTTGGGAACTAAGTTTTCACCATCACAAAAACAGTTGTAAGTAGACAAATGCCTACTGTCCAGACTATGATACGCAGTTACAGCGAGAACTCACACACGTAGACATAAATCTTGGAAAGTCACTCGAAATAGCTAATGAATTAGACCTAGAATTGAAAAAAGGAAGAACATTGGTTGCAAGAGTGTCTTGGTAAATGTTTAACAACAGCCCCACCCTCCCTCAGATAGAAAAAAAGTACATAAGGCACATTTTTTAACTTTAACCTGCATTTTTAACATTGTCTCCATCACTTTTTTTTAAGTCTAGACAATCCACAAAAGAACAAATCAAGCCCTGATTTGTATTGTTCACCAGTTTCCACAGTGAAATGCTAACATTGAAAATTGAACAATCCTCTGAGAGCAGCTTCTGGGTCTAGCACCACCCTTGCCTGGCTCTATGATCTTCGGGAAATCTGGAAGTTCTTTTAATAACTCCAAGATTCTCTCCGAAACAAAGCAACAAGATTTTAATGGCAGTATTCTATTAATATAGTTGCATAGTCTTGTAATAGTATAGTTTCCAGACAATTTCAGAGAGAAATGGAGAGGCATAGTTTGGTATGAGTAGGATATGAGATATTACAAACAAGGAATTACAAAGGAAATCTGGAATAAATTATAAAATCAAAGAAATGAATATAGAAAGAAGATAGTTTGGTTACTTAATGAGAAGAAGACATAACCAATAGACTGTGTGCTTAACTGATACCTTCATTATTAAAACTCAATTCATTTTGACCTACTGGACATGGGCAATTATCCTCATCTTTTCATAAACTAAACTTAATTACTGGATTTGGGCATCATTTACCTTATTGTTGGGGGAAAAAAAAAACATTCTGTCATCATGGAGATGAAAGATTCCAGATGTGAAAGATGACCTGTGTAAAGGTATGAAGGCACAGGTAGACTTTGAGTTCCAAGAATGTTCCAGAAACATCCTTTTCTAACCATTTGCATCTTTTTAATCTATTTTTAAAATGCTTATATAAGCCTCTAAGGATCAGCCTGTGGGGTCTAATATGACTATATGTTCACTCAAATCCTTAATCCTTGGTCAAAGGCTACTGTTATATACTGATGGCATTTTTCTTTGGCATTATTAGTTTCTAATTACAAAATCACAATGAGAAATTGGAAAGAAATGTTTTTTCAGTGGAGAGAGACATGGCTGGCAGCTGGCCAGGTTCAGCAGAATACTAAAAGTCATTTATCAAACCTTCTGGGCCCAGGAAAGCCCAAAGTATGGTATGCCAAACCCTTTTTCCTCTTAATTCTTAAACCCATGTGCATCTTAAGGGAAATTTAATCCATATGTTTCTCATTCATTCACACTTAACTCATCATTGTGTCATTTTGTAATAGCCTTTTGATGGCCAACAAGCCTTCTACGTACTTTCATAAGCCTTTTTTTTTCTTTTGGTTTTCAAACTAAGAAAGCTGTAATTTTTAATTAAAAGAAAAGAAGTTCACAAAACGTGAGTTTTAAAAGATTCGAGTTCATTTGGATATCAGGTTCTCTTGGAAGTTCAAATTGGTTCTAGTTTTGTCCAAATTCAATCTACCATCTTTCCCTTACAATGATTATTGAGAAATGTTCTGGCTAACAGGAATGGAATTTTTTCAATGGAATGTGAAATAATCCTTTCAAAACCATATTTGTCTAAATAAATAGGCTTCTAAACCCCTTGCATTCGGACAGTTTAAAATTCATTAAATATTAACTTGACTCATCTTTTGTGAA
This sequence comes from Vombatus ursinus, assembly GCF_900497805.2. Classification (NCBI taxonomy): domain Eukaryota; kingdom Metazoa; phylum Chordata; class Mammalia; order Diprotodontia; family Vombatidae; genus Vombatus; species Vombatus ursinus. The sequence goes on from NW_020942341.1 coordinate 12,201, forward strand.
GTATTTCCTAGAGGGAGCTAGATGGCACAATGGATAAAATACTGGATATGGAGTCAGAAAGACCTGAATTCAAATACAGCCTCAGACATTTATAAAGAATGTGCTTCTGGGCAAGTCAGTTAACCTCTCTCTACCTCAGTATTCTCATCTGTAGAATGGGGGTGACGATAGCTACTACATCCCAGAATTGTTGTTAGCATAAAATGAGATAATATTTATAAAGTGATCTGTAAACCTTAAAGTGTTATGTAAGTGCTAAGTAGTATTGCTGTTGTTGTTGTTATGAATAATGCTAATCAGATGAAGTTGTTTAGTCCACCTTACTTAGATTGGTGGGAAAATATTCGGTGAAATAGATACAAGGAAAACAATGTAGAGATTAATCCAAATACCTTGGAAGTAAACTAACACCTTCCTCTTCATCTCTTCTATTCTCCTCTCCCAAGCACTGATTGGAATAAAGACAAGGACTGAACCTGTGATTTTGTTGTTACAGGGAACTCCCAGGTAAGGAAACTCTTTCTACCAATGCCGACTGGTTTACCTCTACCAAGACAAGTGGCCTTGATATTGGTGATATATGGTAACTGATGCATAATAATAATAGTGATAACTTGTGTTTATGATAACAATATTTCCTATTTCCATAGCACTTTAGAGTTTACAAAGTGCTTCCTCACAAGCAAGAATTAAGTAGCTTGAAATGCATGATTCGGTCTTCTTCCTGTGCCAACTATAGAACAATATCATTTACAATGGATCTGACCATTCCTGCAGTATTCTGTTCATTTGAGGCTTCCATATCTGAGGAAGGACATTTATAACCTTGGACACATACAAAGAAGGAACACAATGGCAAATGCCCTAGAATTCGTGCTATGTGAGGTCCATTCAAAGGTACTAGAGACACTCAGGATGGAGGAGAGAAGACTTGGAATAGAGTTATGCATTAATAACTATCTGAGTGTTTGAAAAGCTGTCAAATGAAAAAGGGATTAATTTTATTCTGCTTGGCCCCAGAGGACAGAGTTAGGAGTGATGGGTTGAAGTTTTAAGTTGCTAAATTAGTATTAATTTATTTTTTTAAATAGATGCTTATATAGAAGAGATAAGTCTTGTTTAGATATGGATTATACTGAACAACTTCTGAGATCTCTTCCAATTTTGTGATTGTAGTTACAACTAACAATTAGATTTGAGCATAAGCACAATCAAACACCCTCCTAGCATAGAGGGATCCTGTTTCATTCTATTTAATTTGGTTAGTCTAAAAATTAAGGAGTACACACTTAATGTAAGGCAAAGTATCAAACTTGCACTTCCATAGGCCCCACAAAACTCTTGTGTCACCTTTAGAAATGTTTCTGTTGATACCAATGATGTTAAGGCATTATGTTGAATACTTGGGATACAGTTACCAAAATGAACCAATCTCTCCTCTCGACGACCTTTTAGTCTAAGTCCAGAAAGGAAAAAAAAAGTATTAAAATATCAAGAGAGAGAGAGAGAGAGGGAGAGGGAGAGAGAGAGAGAGAGAGAGAGAGAGAGAGAGAGAGAGAGAGAGAG
>NW_020942341.1:13776-22061 GCF_900497805.2 Vombatus ursinus
AGAGAGAGAGAGAGAGAGAGAGAGAGAGAGAGAGAGAGAGAGAGAGATAGAGAGAGAAGGAGCGAGATGGAGTATAAGGCAGAGAGTTAACCTCAGAGTAGGTAGAAAATGCTGGCTGTGTGACCCTAGGTGAGTCACTTAACCTCTCAGTGATCCCAGATGAATCCCTGGTTATAAGTTACCCAGAAGTCATCAATCTGTATTGGTAGCGAGAGTTGCCTCAACAAAGAGATACTTACAACAAAATCACAGGTATGGATAAAAAATATTTTAAATTAAGAAACAGACACTAAATTCATCCAATTTCTCACAACCCTGAATACTATTAGAGACAAGAATGAGGAGCAATGCATAGAAGTTGCTGACGAACAGATTTAAGCTTGGTGGAAATAAAAAAATTTTATCCGATCTATATTAAAATGAAATGGATTATTTTGGGAGTAGTGAGTGACTCTTAACTGGAAGAATTTAAGCAAAGGTTGATAATCACTTGTTGGAAATGATGGTAAGGCAATTCTTCTTCATCTGTGGGTTGGACAAGATGTTCTCTGAGGTCCATTCTAGCTCTGAGATTCTAGGACCACACTCCAGGAACACCACTAAGGCTTTTATTCTGACTTAATGTAATCATGGAATCCATTATCAGCAATGCTTAGTTAAAGATCAGTTTGTGAAAGAACTTTGAAAACAGGTATACGAACAAAGTTTACGTTTAATACTTTGCAAATGTCATCTAAAATTATAGGCAATTGTCTCCTAATGGTAATAGTTCTGTCTCAAGGAACTTTTGCTGGTATCTAATTTAATATACTGGCAGTGGAGGGGAAGCAGAATGGCATTATGATGGACTTAAATTCAATAAGACTTTGCTTTGAATTCAGACTCTTCCACTGCCATCTGTGTTAACAGGACATAGCCTTTCTGAACCCCAAATTATAAAAATGAGGAGAGATAATATGCTTGGAGCACTAACCCCTAAGGGTTATTGTATAGGTCAGATGAGGGACTACATAAAAAGCATCTTGGAAATTTAAAAGCTATATAAATGATAATGGCAGCTGACATAGGACTTTAAAGTTTACCAAATGCTTGATTTGCATATATTGAACCTCATAACAACCCTCTGAGGTAGGTACTAAAGACCTTACTATTATATTGAAATTGAGTTATAAGTAGATATTACAGAGAGCATTGTTCTCATTTTAGATATAAGGAAACTGAGGCAAGATTAGAAAGATTAATTTGACAGCTGAATGGAAAGACCTGAGGCGGGGAAGTTAACTAGGTAATAGTCCAAGTGTGAAGTCATGTGGGGATTTACCAGACTGGTGGCAATGCCAGATGAGAGATAGGATCAAATATGAGAGATGTTATGGAGGCAGAATCAACAGGACTTGGTAACTGATTGGCTATAGAGGTGGTGAGCGAGTAAGGAGTACACCCAGTACATGCTTAATAAATGCTTGTTGATTAATTCATTAGTGCTTTGACTCCTGGTTTGTATCCTGTCAATGCCCTTACTCACTTTGCTGATTGAATACTTTGGTCCATCCCTGCCTTTGCGTGGATACTCTGGTATACTTTGTGACTTGTGGCTTTGGGTCATGCACTTCCCCACCACTGATTTCCCTTAAAGCCTAGCTGTGAGCAGGGAACTCATCAATTTCCCAGTCAAGTCAGTGAGACTCAATTTCTTTATCTGGAAAGTGAAAGGGTTGGTCTAGATGGTCTCTGAGATTCTTTCCAGCTCTGAATATGTGGTCCTTGAGTCACATGTTGTTGCTTTGTGTTGCAGCCTCATAGTGACCAGGCATGGACCTCGCTTACCCTATCTGTCATGAAGTCCCTTCTTTAATAATGAGAATAGCCATTACATTTACATTGGCACCATCAGCATGTCTAGCAATGAGCTGAGGCATGGCAGCATCTTCCTGGCCTAATGAAAATTCATATATATAGCACTTTAAGGTTTAGAAACGGCTTTTGCTCATGACCCTATGAGGAAGGTAGTACAAATATTAGTCAATTGGCCAGTTAACCAATAAGCATTTGTTATGTGCTGCTTGCCTCTTGAAATTTCATGTTGAGCCAGAGGGCTTTAAAAAGTGGCAGAGATTCCTGCTCCATAATTGGCTAAGTCAGATTTTCTGACTAACAGTGCCAGAAGTGGGAAACCTGTGGCCTTGAGGTCACATGTGGCCCTCTAGGTCCTCAAGTACAGCCCTTTGACTGAATGTATTCAGCACCTGAGGACCTAGAGGGTCACTCGTGGCCTTGAGGCCACAGGTTCCTTACCCCTGAACAAGTCCATCAGGGTCAACTTACTGGGCACCCTTCACCTACAGGTCATTGGAGGAAAATACCATCAGAACTACCGCCAAAGGTTTGTGAAGATGTTTGGTGTATACAAGGAGTGAAGAGGGTCACCTTTAATAAGAAACTAACAACATAAGCCCGTATCAGCTGTATCATATGTGTCATGGTAAGTTAGAGTAATAATGAAGCAAAATTTAGAAGTATTAAATTAAAAGGAGAGAGTCAGCTCCCCAACTCTGCTCAATGGGTCACTGATTCAATATGTCATTTATTTGCTTCCCTATTACTCTTCCAGAAGAGGCTTCACAGAATAGCAAGGAATACTAAATACACTAGAACTGACCCCTAACTTTCTGAGGATCCTTGCCTTCACACATAGAATAGTCATCAACTAAGCAAAGGAATGCAAAAAGGAAAGTAATAGAAAAGCAAGAAATGAATAGAGGGAGGGAGGATGATAGGGAGAAAGAATGTACAACAACACATGTGCTTTCATAGCACATATATGCCCTGACATCATGGTCATAAGGGACCTATAGGAAAAATAGCCAGTTGTCATTCAAATAAATGCAAGTTTTCCAGGAAATCTGTACTGGAATTCATGGTACATCTGTGACATCTGTTTTCCTGGAGCCATGAAAAAGGGGAGAGGTGAGAAAAGGGTCACTAGGACGAGATGGTAGTAGAATACTGGGACAATATTTCATTCATGCATTTTCCATAAAGAATTTAGTGAACTATATAACAGGTATTACATTGCTTGCCCTCTCAATGGGTTGAGGAGAGGCAGGAGGGAGGGTGAGAGAACTTTAAACTGAAAATTTTAAAGTGAATGTTAAAAAAATTTTAAAATAACAACTATTTTTAAAAATAAAGAACTTCATGAAGAGCAAAAGGGATATTAGCTGGTTCCACTTTGTATAGTATGAAACAGGGAGAAAACATTAACTAAAATAAAAGCTTACCTAATTTTGACATAAGGATTCCCATCTCACTTCTAAATCTATCCTTCCAGAATAATTGGATGTCATTTAGGAGCTGGAAGGAGATTTGGAAGCCATTTAGACCCACATGATCACTCTTCAGCTGAGGAAGTTGAGGCCTAGTGTAAACAGTTAATCGAACCCAATACTGTTTTCTTTTTATACTTTGCATTTGCTTTATGAAACAAATGTTCTTAACTTAGCATATACGGAAGTGTCCATGGATCGATTTCATCAACTTGTATGTGAAAGAATTACACCTTTATTTTCAGTGACCTCTGGTTTCCTTTCCAACTCTATGAATTGTAATAATAATGATACCTAGGATTTATAAAGCACTTTAAGGTTTGAAAAGTGCTTTACAAATATTATTTCATTTTGTCATCACAACAACCCTGGGAGATAGATGCTATTATAAGCCCCATATTGTGAATAAGGAGACTGAGGCAGAAAGAGGTTAAAGTACTTGTCAAGTGTCACACTTAACTTAATAAGTGCCTGAGGCTAGATATGAACCAAAGTCTTCCTGATTTCAGGTCCAACAGTTTATCTACTATGTCACATAGCTGCCTCTGTTTTATTTTATGCATTTAAACACTGAGAAGGGATCCAAAGATTTCACTAGACTGCTAAGGGAGTCCATGACACACATGCAAAGATAAAACCCCTGCTCTAAAAACTTCTAACAGTACTGCACATGAATGGTACAAATTCACAAGCACAACTTCAGGAAATTTGGACTACGTGTCTTTGCTTCAATTTTTTAAATCAATCAGTTATGGGTATTTCGTAAATTATTCATAGCAAAGGGGGAAAAAAGAGTTTGGTCTAAAATTATCTTTCAGGCATTTGGAAAGACATGATTTCCAAGCACATCGTGATTGATGACTCCCTACTTTCTTTTGCTATCATTAATAATAATCGGTCATACTTATTAAGTGCTGACAACATGCCAGGCTTTGTTCAGAACGCAGCATTAAAAACATTCTCTACCCAGGGGGCTTATAGAATAATTGGGAAGACAGACGGGAAATAACACAGGGGAAGGGTATGAACACACTCAGAGGAAAGATGGGTGACAGCACAGGGCACACATAATTACAAGGTTCATCTATATTGTAGTTACTGTGTGGGCATAATTATAGAATTTTACAGCAACTCTCTAAGTAGCAGGACCTATAATCTTCATGATTTTGCAGCTATATTCCACTAGAGGGAAGTATGTACTAACAAAAAAGCAAAACCTCAAATTCAACTACAATGAACATTTTTAAAAATGTGTAAAGGAGCCAGACATATTTCAAATGCCTTTCCATTTATTTTTTACCACTTTAATAACCTTGTAAAACAGGGACAAGACAAAACATCATTGTACATAATAATGATAATACAGAAACTGAAGCAAAGAGAGGGAATGATCTTGACCCAGGTCTGTATAAATTATTATGTGTGTGTGTGTGTGTGTGTATACACACACATACATATGTATATGTGTATGTATGATATTATACACAATATATATGATTATATATTATATCTCACACATACATACACATGTATGTGCATATGCATATGTATATATGTGTGTATATATATATATATATGTATCGTATATTGTCTTTCCTGAAGGGAAATGTGTAGAAGACCCACTGGGTTATCTCCTAGTCCCATGAGTCTGCCCATGAGAGAGAGAGAGACAGAGAGAGAGAGAGAGAGACAGACAGAGACAGAGACAGAGACAGAAACAGAGAGGCAAAGAGACAGAGGCAGAGATAGAGACAGAGACAGAGAGAAAGAGATGAAGAGGCAACATGTTCTATTGCTTAGGGGTCTAGGGACTGGAATTAAAGACAGGAAGACTTAGGTTCAAGTCTTAACCTTTGACATATACTGATTGTGTGCCTTAATTTTCAGGATTTCAGATAACTTTGTAAAACAATGTTACATGAAAGATCTGACATACATTGGTGGAGGGAGTTTCTACTTCTAGACTTTCCTAAACTGATGAAATTACAGATGTGCTCCAAATACATACAGGTGGGTTTTCTATTTTATACATATTGTGTGTGTGTCACACATACATACACATATATGTATACATATATATACACACAATGAAGAAAAGAAAAAGATGCTATATATGTAGACATATATTTGCATATATACACATCTATATAGATACACATACAGATTAAGATATAACCATATGTACTAAAGATATCTATATATGCCACACATCTACGTGGATACATATACACATATATACAGTGTATTATATCTGACCTCTATTTATATATATATTGTTCTATGAGTATGTGTGCATGTATTTGTATATGTGTGTATGCATGTGTGTATGTATATATATATATATATAAATCTACATATATATATGTAGATATGTAGATACGCTTACAAAAGTTCACAGAATCACAGATTTAGCACTATCAGGGAACTCACTGGTAATCTGGTCTAACCTCCTCATTTCACAAAGATACAAAATTACAAAAACTTTCTTTGTTTCCCCTACACTTAGCACAGTGCCTGGCACATACTACGTACTTAATAAATGCTTGCTGATTTTACTTGACTTGAGAAAATTGAGAGTCAAAAAAGTTACACGACTTTCTCAAAGCTACATGTACAAAGTATCAGAGCCAGAATTCAGATCTGTATCATTTAACCACAAATCCAGCATTCTTTCCACTGTACCAAGAAAATTCTTTCCACTGTGTATGAAAAATGTATTGCTCCTACCTTAAAGAAACTTAAGACATCACAAGAGCCAAGATGAACAAAACCTAGGTACCAACTAAAAGGATATATTTATTCAAATAAATAAATATTTATTGAATTCCTAGGCAGTCTGGTCCTGTGCTAAGCACTGCAGGAAGGAAGCAGTGGGCAAGCAAAAAGGGGACAAGATTCTAATCCTGCTGTCAAAGGGCTTACAATCTAGTTTTAAAAGGATATAGGAAAGAGTTCTTTAATGAGATTTCCTTGACTATAATATGTCTCCAAAAGTATAAGAAAAGGAGTATCTTAATGGATGTCAAACAAATGTGAGTCCTACATTAAGTTACGGTGAATTATCTATGTGTGGATGTGTATATACACATGCATGCACACATATATGTATATACATATATGTGTGTGTACATATATATATATATGAAATTTGTAAAATATTAAGATTGTGTGACAGAGTGGAGAGAGAGTTGGCCTCAAAGCTAGGAAGACCTGAATTGAGGTTGGGCAAGATACTTGACTTTTCAGTGCACTAGGAAACTTCTTAAGACTATTAATTTCAGAGAAGCTACTCATTCATATTAATAGAGAGTTTTCTCACCTGAGAGCTCTCTAACATCAATGAAATCACAGGTCCAATGCTTACATCTATAGAAGAATATTGAAACTGAAAGAAACCTTTTGTTGTTATCTGTTGTTGTTCATTCATTTTAGTTGCATCCAGCTCTTTCTTCATGACCCCATTTGGAGTTTTCTTGACAGAAATACTGCAGTGAATTGCCATTTCCTTCTCCAGTTTATTTTACAGATGAGGAAACTGAGGCAAACAAGGTTAAAGTGACTTTCCAAGGGTCACACATTTAGTAAGTATCTGAAGACAGATGCAAACTTAGGTCTTTTTGTCTCCAAGCCTGGAACTCTATCCACTAAGAATTTCTAAGAAACCTCAGAAACTATCCAATCCAAATGCCTTGACCTCTTTTTTTTTCCTATTTCAGATCCCTTTGGTACTCTGATAAAGCCTAAGGACTCCTTTCTCTTATGGTTTTAAAAACATAAAATAAAATACATAGGATTGCCAAAAATAAAAAAAACCCAATGATATTGAAATAGTTATCAAAATATCTTTTAAAATGTTCATGGAGGGGCAGCTAGATGGCACAGTGGATAGAGCACCAGCCCTGGAGTCAGCAGGACCTGAGTTCAAATTCGACCTCAGACACATGACACTCGCTAGCTGTGTGGCCCTGGGCAAGTCACTTAACTCCAATTGCCTCGCCACCCCCCCAAAAAAAGTTCATAGAACATAGGTTATATTATATTTGTTATATATCTTTATATACTATGGAATATATATGCATATATAGCTTTTTGAGTAGAGCAGTCATATATGTACAAATATCTATTTCTTTTTCTATCAAATTAATAACAGAAAAATCACAGTTTTAGAAATTAGATTGAGTTCTGAGAAGTGAATAAAGTATTTAATGTTTCATCTAATGCTACTCCCTTGTTTTAAAGATAAAACAAAACAAAACAAAAATAATAAGGTCCAACATACTGTGCTATAAGTAGAAAAACACTGACTTTGAAGTCAGATGATCTGGATTTGAGACTCCACTTAACAGCTGTGAGATCTTGGACAAGCCACGTACCTCCCCCTCTAGCCTCAGTTTCCTTATCTTTAAAATCAGATAATAATTCTTGTACTATATACATCCCAGGGTGTTTGTGAGGCTAACAGTGAGATAACTCATATAAAGTTTTCTAAAATCCTAAAGTGCTATGTAAATGTTAGCTATTTTTATCAATTTCCATTGTGTGGGACTTGTTTCATTTTTCCAAAATCAGATTAATGCTACTCCAGGGTAGCATGTAAACACTCCTCACTAAACCTACATTAAATGAATCCAATCTTCTGTTTACAATGCAGAAGAACCTCAGGATTCTATAGAATATCCCCAGGTTATCTTTATGAAGATCAGTTTTCATGGTACCACTGAAACATGGAAGATTTAACCACATATTGCTGTATAATATTCTACTTGTAGGGATCTCTAATAATATATAAAAAAGTCCATTAAACTTAATAAACCTGCCCAATAAAACAGGATCCAGTATTGTATTGATTCAAATTTTACATCTGAGGAAACTCACATTGGTTAAATCCATATAATAGCAAAATGACCTTCAAACAACAGGTGAACTTCAGTGATGAAAACAAAAGAAAAGAAAAAAAAA
>NW_020942342.1:0-2750 GCF_900497805.2 Vombatus ursinus
AAGATGAAACGGGTTGTGTATAATTTGGTGTGTCAGGTAATCCAGAGATTGGAGTAAGAACAGAATGAGGACTTGGAGTTAACACCCAATGAGTATTTTATGAGGACTGCCCTTTAATATTGTCCAATTACCCTCCCCCCCTCATCTCGGCTCCAGGTCAACATTACCTGGGCAACTGTGCCGGGTCCACAAATTACAAATAGAAACACCCATTTCCAATGAAAAAGTCACTGTCAGGATCCCATACAAGTGCCACCAAAAGTTCTTTTTCTGAAGACGTTCTGAAAGAGAGCAGAAGGGTCAAAGACATAATCACTCAGACTGTCCCCTACCTTCTGGAGTATAAATTCTGACTGAAGGGATCAGGAGCTCCCAAAAGACTGGGAGTAGGAGTTTTCTCCAACTAAATCTGTCTCATGGAAGATGACCAATGGCCCAACTCTCCAGCTGAAGAAAGTGCTGAAGTGGAGAGATGTGAATCTGTTGTGATCTCATGGTTCCCAAAGACAGCTCATTACCACTTATTTTCACCCTCGTTTTCTTATACAGAGGACATTCCAGAAGAGGGTAGAGATCACCAGCCTCGGGAACAGAAGTGTTAGTGGGAGGATCCAGGGACTCAGGGACAATTTCCTTAACCCAGTCACAGACCCCTGAGGAAAGAGGAGCTCTGAGACTGAGATATGTCTTGTGCTCCTTTAACTTTTCTGTCTGTATTAGCTTATAAGCAGAGGACCCCAGAAAACCCCAAATGGTGTTTATTATAAGGGTTACTGGCTCTATTGTTGGGTTAAAGGGTTAGGGGAAGGCTGGAAGTACCCAGTGCTCATATCCCTGTATCTTCCCTGCTCAAACTGGCCCATAGGGCTCAAAACAAATTCCCTGCCCTGACTTTTCCTCATACTTACCTCTCCAGGTGAGTAACCAAGTTGTAGAGTATAACCATGTTACTGTCCACATGCCAATGATATTCCTCAACACACTTGCCACCTGGGCATCCATTGCAATAGTCTCTTCCTCACCTGAAACACATGATGCCAACTCAAGAGAATCTGCCCTGCACACTCCGTCCTGGCACAGGAAAAGACATTCCATATCGGTCTTTGGGACTCCTCTCCCCTTCCTCAAGTAGAAGAAGGTCAGTCATAGAAACATCCTTCACAAGGAAAGGAGCATCCTTGTCCCTGATCAGGGAGGAGGACGGAGATCTGGCTGGGCATAGGGAGAACAGGGGCCACAGCTTCAACCACTCACCCCATCCCTGGCTCTCTCTGGCTCCTGCTGCTCCCTCTTATGCTCCTTGCACCCATTCTTCACCCGCAGATACCTCCCTTCAAACCCCAGAAACTCTCTACCAACCTCAGGATAGAACACATCTATTGAGAATAAAGTTAGACTATACAGAGGGGTCTACAAGGAATGTATTAATGTGATAGGTGTGAAGAGGTGCTGCTTTGTATAGTTTGGGGATTCAGCCAATCAGTTAGTCAATACGCATTCATTCAGTGTCTATGATGTGCTCGGCATTGTGTTAAGTGCAGGGGGGTACAAAAAAAGGCAAAAGACAACGTCTGCTCTCAAGGAGCTCCCAGTCTAATGGGGAGACAAGCAGTAATGTGCAAATGTGCTAGATTGAAGATAAATAGGAAATAGTCTTTCCTTCCTTCCTTCCTTCCTTCCTTCCTTCCTTCCTTCCTTCCTTCCTTCCTTCCTTCATCCCTCACTTCTTTTCTCCCACCCTTGCTCCCTCCCTCTCTCCCTCCTTCCCTTCCTCCCTCTCCTCCTTCTTTCTTTCTCTTTTCCTTCTTCCCCTTCCATTCCTCTTCTTCCTTTCCTCCCCTTCCTTCCCCTTCCTCCTTTCTTCCCTCTATCCTTCCATCCTCTCCTTCCTTCTTTTCTTCCTTCTTTCTTTCATTTGTTTGTTCCTTCCTTCCCTAGTGATTAGCCCAGTGCTTGGCACATAGGGGACACTTAATAAATGTTTATTGAATTGAATTGTTCTCACTTGGCACTTCCCCTGTTCTACTAATATAGTAACTGTGTGGTGGTGGTGGTGGTGGTGGTGGTGTTGTGTGTGTGTGTGTGTGTGTGTGTGTGTGTGTGTGTATGTGCTGACTCACTAGAAGCTGGGCATATTGATGCTTCTTTTACACCTCTCCCTTGCTACTTTCTTCTTCTTCCTTGGTTTCCCCTTTTTCTGTCTCCCCCTCCCAATCTTCCCACTTCCTTTCTTTTTCCCCTTGTGTTGAAACCTGAAAAATTGGCATTGGAACCTAACACAATAGTGAGAAAGAAATGGGATTAGAATCTCTTCTCTACATAAGTAAGAGATGTCAGGTGGAGAAGAGGAATAAGACAAACCAGCATCTTACCTAGAACATACCTTTCATGGTGTGTTCTCCCAGACCTGCTTAGGACTAATTTTCTTAATTTCAGACCAGAGCTACAAGCTCCTTTTCCACACTGGTCTAGCCCCTTGGATTTGGTTACCCTTGGAACTGTGGTGCAACATGCTGTTTATACTCTCTCAGAGTGGAAAAACAGCTTTTTTTTTTCTCCTCAGATGGGCCTAATCAGGAGTAACCACACAACACCACGAGACAGGATTCAAAGTCTTGTCTCACCAGAAATCAGAACAAATCTGTTCCCTCATTCTTATGTAATGTATGAAAAGTATGAGAGACATAATATCTGGGCAATTAATCATTTTATTAATTATGTCTAGCGAATAACTAACAAAATGAAGGTCA
>NW_020942343.1:0-2984 GCF_900497805.2 Vombatus ursinus
TTCAGACCTGCTTAAAATGGATTTGACTTGATCTTTCTATCATACATAAGGATTTTATTCGTAATGATGGCAATAAAGCAGAAGGTAATGGACTAGATACAACTACCACAGACTTTGATTCCTTGTTTGCCAGTCTGGTTGATAGAGAAATAGTTGCTTCTCAGACAAAGTTTAATGGAGAAACAACAGTGAAGAACTGAGAAGAACTAAACAGCTAGCCTTGGAAAGGAGACAAGCAAAAACGCTAAATAACAGTCAGTCCCAAGAAAATGATTTGTCAGTTATCGTGCCCAGGACACAGACATCTAAAAAGGACAGTGGAAATGAAGCTCAAGATGAGAACTTAAATGAATTAAATGAAGAAAATACAGTAATCTCAGACAGTGCTGGCCGTACTGCAAATATGGATGATGACTTACACAACTCAGTAAATGAAGTCATTTAAAATACACAACAATGACTAGTCAACAAATCTTTTTATTTAAGAGCACTTAAGTGCCAACAATGGGTTGCCTCATTCAGAAATATGGATTAGACTCAGTTAAGACTAAAAAAATAGATTTAATAGTCATTTGTCCTCCAATTGAACAAGGAGAGAATTGTTGTATATATTTTTTGATACTGTGTGAAAACATTTAAGTGGCTAACTTCATTGGCTTTCTAAAGGTCTGGCCCACTTATTTCTATCTGTCCCACTTATTTATTTACTTATATTAGCCTAAGTTGTCATAGCTTCCATAGCTTCTTCTGTTTCTCTTTTTATATAAACAGATCTTTTGACAATTCGGTAACTTTTGCTGCTAGTATACAGTTTAAGGGTCTTATGTTTTAATATAAAGTGCTTACTATTTTAAGATATAAACTGATTGCATATTAATGACTATTTTTTAAAAAATGTGAATCAATAAAAGCTCTTTTACAGAAGACGGTGACATTTAAAACAATTAGGTATAGACAAGACCTTACATTGTATTCCAAGGTGCTCTGCCTGAAGCAATATAAATTTTGATCCTGTAAACCTCAAAAGATACCTTGGAATGTGAGAGCTAGATTTTTTGTTATCTTCCTTACTTATTTATTCTATCATTAAAAAAAAAACTGGGAAAATTAACTATTCTGTCCCATCTGGTTTCATTCATGATTTCTTGAAACAGAGCTCTGGAAAACCAGGCTTTGATAAAGCCCATTGGGATTCAAATGGACCTACTTTACTGTGCCTTGAATTCCAAATCACTCTGGCTCTCACAGACTAGCCAATAATAAGCCCTGGCTCAGGCCAGACTGGGTCACTGTTTGGGTTTTGAGAGCTCAGAATGAGTGTAAATAGCAATTGTTTCTATTCTGGCCAGAAACCCTGAGGGTCTTGTCCTTCCAGATTGAATTTTTTTTTAAGTAGGCAAACTAGGGCATCTTTGGTCTCATTTTTTACCTAACCTTAGATCACTGAATGGGTGTTGCCTCAGAGAAACTGAGACCAGGGAAAGACCTTAGCTTAAAAAGTCAAAGGGCTCCCATTGCATCTGGGGCCATGTCCAGTCATCCTAACCTATGTTTTGCCACTGGACTCAGATGACTCTGGAGGAGAGAGTGAGGCTGATGATTTTGCACAGCCCTGCCTCACTTAAATTCAATTCACTTACAAGTCAAGACCTCTCCTTTCTGATACCATTGGTCCTCTTCCAGAACAAAACATCAATAGCACAACAACAAGGTGAGATCAAAATTGGTGGATGATTTAGACAGAAAGTCTGATACCATGAGCAAATTAGGGGAGCAAGGAATAGTTTTTAGCTGTCTGATCTATGAAGAAGGGAAGATTTTGTTACTGAACCAGAGATAGAGAACATTATGAGATATCAAGTGACCAACTGTAATTTTATTAAGTTAAAAAGGTTGTGCGCAAACAAAACCAATACAACCAAGATTAAAAGGAAAGCAGAAAGCTGGAAACGATTTTTACAACAACTATCTTTGATAAAGTTCTCATTTCTCAAATACATAGAGAACTTTATTCAATTTGTAAGAATACAAGTAATTCCCCAGTTAATAAATGGTTAAAGGATATCAACAAGGAGTTTTCAGATGAAGAAAACAAATCTATCTATAATCACAGAAAAAAATGCTCTAAATCACTATTGATTACAGAAATATAAATTAAAACACCTGAGGTACCCACTCACTCCTATAAGGTTGGCTAATGTGACAAAAAAGGAAAATGATAAATGTTGGAGGGGATGTGGAAAAACTGACACATAAATGCACTGATGGTAAAGTTGTGAACTGATCTAAACATTCTGGAGAGCAATTTGGAACTATGCCCAAAGGGCTATAGAACTGTGCATAGCCTTTGATCCAGCAATACCACTCCTGAAGCTATATCCCAAAGAGATAAAAAAGGGTAGGAAAGGATCTATTTGTATAAAAATACTTGTAACATCTCTTTGTATGGTGGTAAAAACTGGAAATTGAGGGAATGTACATCGATTGGGGAATGGCTGAACAAGTTGTGACATAGAATTGTAATAGAATATTACTAAGGTATAAGAAATGATGAGCACCCAGATTTCAGAACAACCTGGAAAAACATATATGAACGGTTACAAAATGAACTGAGCAGCACCAGGAGAACATTAAACACAGTAATAGCAATACTATATGATGATCAACTGTGAATGACTTAGCTATTCTCAGCAACACAATGAGCTGAGACATTTCAAAAGAACTCATGATGAAAAATGCTATCTACCTCCAGAGAAAGAACTGATGAAGTCTAAATACAGATGAAAGCATACTATTTTTTACTTTCTGTATTTGTTCATGGGTTTTTTTTTCCTTTGGGTCTATGTATTCTTTCACCACATGACTAATATGGTAACAGGGCTTGTATGATTGAATATATACATAACCCATAACAGATGGCTTACTGTCTCAGGGAAGAGAGGAGGTGAAGGAAGGAGAGACAAAATTTAGAATTCAATTTTTTT
>NW_020942344.1:0-4734 GCF_900497805.2 Vombatus ursinus
ATATGTGTGTATTATAAATAATTATATATTTTATGTGTATATTTATATGTATATATGTATATATATATATATATGTGTGTATACACACATGAATATTAAATGACATTTGGAATCGAGAGCATTAGTTTTTTATTGTATTCAGTATTCCTAGTCACATACTAGGCAATTAATGTATATGTTTTTTGAAGTGAATTGAGTTGAAATCACTGCAGGTTTCTGACCGTTGATCTTTGTGGTTTCCACACTCAACAACCATTTCTTTAAAATGTCAACATTCTATTGGAAGAGTAGTGATGTCATCACTTAGCAAGCCTCTCTTGCAAATGTCAACATCCTACTGGCACAGCAGGGCAGCCATTTCATGAGAGAGGATCAGTCAACTGATTGTTGTTGGATTTGCACTTTTACTGGATAGGGTAAAAAATTGGCCTTCATCTTCTAGATAAAGTGCAGTATATAATATACTTCTACTTGTAAGTCTTTATATAATTTGTGAGATTAGTTTGGAGAAAAGTAAGAGACAAATAGCTATCAAAATCGCAGGTGGGTGATCTGGTCTCCCAGCAACTTCCAGTTTCGTAGTTTTATAGTGAGTCATACATACATACACTCACACACACGCACACACACACACACACGTATATATATATATATATATATATAATACGTATATGTCTGTATTACAAATAATTATATATGTGTACGTATATATTTATATGTATGTATGTAAATATATACATATCAACACACTTGAATATTCAATGATATTTGGAATCCAGAGTATTAGTTTTTTTATTGTATTCAGTATTCCTAGTCACATACTAGTCACTTAATAAATATGTTTTTTAAAATGAATTCAGTTGAAATCACTCCAGGTTTCTCACCGTTGATCTTTGTGGTATCCACACTCAACAACCATTTCTTTAAAATGTCAACATTCTACTGGAAGAGGAGTGATGTCATCACTTAGCAAGCCTCTCTTGGAAATGTCAACATCCTACTGGCAGAGCAGCGCAGCCATTTCACAAGAGAGGATCCTTTAACCGATTGGTGTTGGATATGTGTTTTTCTATTTTACTTGATAGGGTAAAAAATTGGTCTTCATCTTCTAGATGAAGTGTAGTATATCATATACTTCTACTTGCAAGTCTTTGTATACTTTGTGAGACTAGTTTAGAAAAAGGGAAGAGACATATGTCCATCAAAATAGCAGACGGGTGATCTGATATCCCAGCAGCTTCCAGGTTCGTAGTTTTTTAGTGAGTCAAAAATACACAAACACACACATATGTGTGTGTACATATGTACATATATATATGTTTATGTGTGTATTATAAATAATTATATATGTGTACGTATATATTCATATGTATGTATGTATATTTATTTATGCATATTTACACACATGAATATTAAATCATATTTGGAATCCAGAGCATTAGTTTTTATTGCACTCAGTATTCCTAGTCACATACTAGGCAATTAATATATATGCTTGTTAAATTGAATTGAGTTGAAATCACTGCAGGTTTCTGACCGTCGATCTTTCTGGTATCCAAACTGAACAACAATTTCGTTAAAATGCCAACATTCCACTGGAAGAGCAGTGATGTCAACACTTAGCAACCCTCCCTTGGAAATGTGAACATCCTACTGGCACAGCACGGCAGCCATTTCATAAGAGAGGATACTTTAACCGATTGGTGTTGGATTTGCGTTTCTCCATTTTACTTAAAAGGGTAAAAAATTGGCCTTCATCTTCCAGATAAAGGGCACTACGTCATATACTTCTCCGTGCTACTCTTTGTATAATTTGTGAGATTAGTTTGGAAAAAAATAAGAGAGAAATAGCCATTAAAATGGCAGCTGGGGGACCTGATCTCCCAGGAGCTTCTAGGTCCTTAGTTTTATAGTGAGTCATACATACACACATACACACACACACACACACACATACATATATATATGTATGTGTGTGAATTATAAATAATTATATATTTTATGTATATATTTATGTGTATGTATGTATATATATATACATATACAAGCACATGAATATTAAATGATATTTGGAATCCAGAGCATTAGTTTTTTATTGTATCCAGCATTCGTAGTCACATACTAGTCAATAAATAAATATGTTTGTTAAAATGAATTGAGTTGAAATCACTCCAAGTTTCTCACCGTTGATCTTTGTGGTATCCACACTCAACAACCATTTCTTTAAAATGTCAACATTCTACTGGAAGAGGAGTGATGTCATCACTTAGCAAGCGTCTCTTGGAAATGTCAACATCCTACTGGAACAGCAGCGCAGCCATTTCATCAGAGAGGATCCTTTAACCGATTGTTGTTGGATATGCCTTTTTGTATTTGTCTTGATAGGGTAAAAAATTGGCCTTCATATTCTAGATAAAGTGCAGTATATAATATACTTCTACTTGTAAGTCTTTATATAATTTGTGAGATTAGTTTGGAGAAAAGTAAGAGACAAATAGCCATCAAAATCGCAGGTGGGTGATCTGGTCTCCCAGCAACTTTCAGTTTCATAGTTTTATAGTGAGTCCTGCATACATACACTCACACACACGCACACACATATATATATATATATAATACATATATGTCTGTATTACAAATAATTATATATGTGTATGTATATATTTATATGTATGTATGTAAATATATACATATCTACACACATGAATATTCAATGATATTTGGAATCCAGAGCATTAGTTTTTTATTGTATTCAGTATTCCTAGCCACATACTATCACTTAATAAATATGTTTGTTAAAATGAATTCAGTTGAAATCACTCCAGGTTTCTCACTGTTGATCTTTGTAGTATCCACACTCAACAACCATTTCTTTAAAATGTCAACATTCTACTGGAAGAGGAGTGATGTCATCACTTAGCAAGCCTCTCTTCGAAATGTCAACATCCTACTGGCAGAGCAGCGCAGCCATTTCACAAGAGAGGATCCTTTAACCGATTTGTGTTGGATATGCGTTTTTCTATTTTACTTGATAGGGTAAAAAATTGGTCTTCATCTTCTAGATGAAGTGTAGTATATCATATACTTCTAATTGCAAGTCTTGTATACTTTGTGAGACTAGTTTAGAAAAAGGGAAGAGACATATGTCCATCAAAATAGCAGACGGGTGATCTGATATCCCAGCAGTTTCCAGGTTCGTAGTTTTACAGTGACTCAAACATGCACAAACACACACACATATGTATAGATATACATATTTATATATATATATATATTTTATGTGTGTATTATACATAATTATATATGTGTATGTATATATTCATATGTATGTATGTATACATATACATGTATACACTCATGAATATTAAATGATATTTGGAATCCAAAGCATTAGATTTTATTTTATTCAGTATTCCTAGTCACATACTAGGCAATTAATATATATGTTTGTTAAATTGAATTGAGTTGAAATCACTGCCGGTTTCTGACCGTTGATATTTGTGGTATCCACACTCAACAACACTTTCTTTAAAATGCCAACATTCTACCGAAAGAGCAGTGATGTCATCAGTTAGCAATCCTCTCTTGGAAATGTCAACATCCTACTGGCAAAGCAGGGCCGCCATTTCATAAGAGAGGATCCTTCAACCTATTGGTGTTATAGTTGTGTTTTTCTATTTTACATGATAGGGTAAAAAATTGGCCTTCCTCTTCTAGATAAAGTGCAGTATATCATATACTTCTACTTGCAAGTATTTATATAATTTGTGAGATTACTTTGGAAAAAAATAAGAGACAAATTGCCCTCAAAATAGCAGGTGGGTGATCTGATCTCCCAGCAGGTTCCAGGTTTGTAGTTTTATAGTGAATCATACATACACACACACACACACACACACACACACGCGTGCACACACACACACACACATATATATGCTTATGTATGTATTACAAAGTATTATATATGTGTATGTATATATTTATAAGTATGTATGTAAATATATACATACATACACACATGAATATTAAATCTTCTTTCGAATCCAGAGCATTAGTTTTTATTGTATTCAGTATTCCTAGTCACATACTAGTCATTAAATATATATGTTTGCTAAATTGAATAGAGTTGAAATCACTGCAGGTTTCTGACCGTTGATCTTTGTGGTATCCACACTCAACAACCATTTCTTTAAAATGCCAACATTCTACTGGAAGAGCAGTGATGTGGTCACTTAGCAACCCTCTCTTGGAAATGTCAACATCCTACTGGCACAGCAGCGCAGCCATTTCACAAGAGAGGATCCTTTAACCGATTGGTGTTGTATTTGCGTTTTTCTATTTTACTTCATAGGTTAAAAAATTGGCCTTCATCTTCTAGATAAAGTGTAGTATATCATATACTTCTACTTGCAAGTCTTTGTATAATTTGTGAGATTAGTTTGGAGAAAAGTAAGAGACAAATAGCCATCAAATTCGCGGGTGGGTGATCTGGTCTCCCAGCAACTTCCAGTTTCGTAGTTTTATACTGAGTTATACATACATACACACACACACACATACATACACACACACACACACACACATATATATATATATAATGTGTATATGTCTGTATTACTAATAATTACATAAGTGTATGTATATATTTATATGTATGTATGTAAATATATACGTATCTACACACATGAATATTAAATGATATTTGGAATCCAGAGCATTAGTTTTTTATTGTAT
>NW_020942345.1:0-1309 GCF_900497805.2 Vombatus ursinus
AGCAGAAAATGACTGCCAATAAGTATCATAGGGATAGCAAAAAAAAAGACCTGAAGGATCTGGAATCTTCCCTTATCTCCAACTTCAGGTAAGAGATCCTCAAAGGCCATCAGGACTGGAATGCCTGCTCCAAGAAGGGAGTTTCTTCAGAGAGCTACTGAGTGAAGAAAGTAGTCATTTGGCTACCACAAAACACAGGAGGTAATTTTAGACCAGTGAGGACCCCTCCCTCAGAACCTTCCTCCTCACTTTGATGGAGTGGTGTAAGTAGGTAGTGTTCTCAGGTCTGTGTGCAGTTGAGGATGCCAAAATACTTCAGACTATTGATGAAGAAAAACTGGCACAGGTTTAGTATCTAGCTGGAAGGAAACATCAGCACCAAGCTTGGGCACTTAAATACCCATTCTATGGGAGTACCTATGCCCAGAGGATCCCTAGTAGAACTCAAGCCTGCATATGGAGTCCAAGGTAATAAGAGGGAGACCTGGAAACAGAGCTCCAGATACTTCCAGGAAAGAGAAATGTTTTCACTGTAAACCAGAGAGTAGTGCCAGTTTTCTGGATTAAGTATGACAAAGATAAATTTATGGAATGCATTGGTTGAATATCAACTTGAGGTTAAAGAAGGGTAGCTTTGGCATGACTGAGTTAGTTGAAAGCCAGTGGAATACAGGAAACATTGACTTATTCATAGTGGTTCAGGACATGGGGCAGTTACAGGCAATGTGGTGGCAATATGGCTGAGCAGGGGGTTTGGGTAGACTGTGTTTTAATTCCCCCTCTGAAAATTACCAAGATTAAGGCAGCTGAATACTTTGAGACTCAGTCTCTTCATTTCTATTTTATTTTTTTGTTTTCATTTTTAGGCAATTTGGAGTTAAGTGACTTGCCCAGGGTCACACAGCTAGTAAGTGTCAAGTGTTTGGTCTGAGGCTGGATTTGAACTCAGGTCCTCCTGACTTAAGGGCTGGTGCTCTATCCACTGGGCCATGTAGCTGCCCCTTGGACCTTCTCAGTCTTCATCCTCCTTAACCTCTCTGAGGCATGTTGACCATGCCTTCCTCCTGAATACTGTCTCCCGCCAAGGCTTTCCTGACATAGCTCAGTCCTCATTTTCCTCTTCTCTGTCTGATCTCCCTTTCACAGTCTGCTTTGCTTTCTCTCATGTCCTTCTCTCTTTGTGTGAAATATACCCAAGCTTTCTCTCTCTCTCTGTCTCTCTGAATTTTGTGCAGAATCTAAGTGACTCAATGGATAGAACACTGGATGTGGAGTCAAGAAGACCTGAGTTCACAAGAAAGGCTCAGTT
>NW_020942346.1:0-4385 GCF_900497805.2 Vombatus ursinus
AATGAGGAGATTCCCATAAATTGAGGACTAGCTAAAAAAGTTATGGCATATGAATATGATTAAGTACTCTTGGGAAGTAAGAACTGACAAAGGGGATGGTTTCAGAACAACGTGGGAAGACTTGTATGAAATGATGCCAAATGAAATGAGAAGAACCAGAAGAACACTTTTTACAATAACAACAATATTTTAAAGATAATCAAATTTGGAGGACTTCAAACCTTTCATCAACATACTAAGCAGCCAAAGTACCAGAAGACTCTGGCTATAGCATGCTATCCAGCTTCTGATAATAATGAATCATCTTCCCTTTTTCTTTCTTTCTTTCTGCCACAGAAGACAATCTCCTTGGCATTAACAAGGGCCAGCTTGCAAGATGAGGCCATAAATGTAATACAGTGACTCTGATAGGACACTCAGTCCCCTATCTCTAGCAGGGATGGCTGTTATTCAAGCATTGCCATTTGCACTAGAGTCAAGAAAGGCTGTCCTCTTAGCCCAATAGTTTTTAATTTAACTCTCCTACTGATAATCCATGCCTGGAAGAGATCCTGACTGACTATGAATTGTATGACAGGAGGAATAATGTTCAGAAATATGCAGAATATCTTAGGGATATATCTTTTACCTATCACTTATTGAGGTAAATGTTCTATTTTTTCTGATTTTTTGTGATATAATCTTTAATAAGTTCATCAATCCATTTAAAAATTAGGGTCCAATATGGTGTATGCTATTAGTCTAACTTTAACTTCTCCCTGTTTGCTAGTTATCTCAACAGTTATTATCAAATGAGGACTTCATTCCTGAGTCATTTATCTTTTCAGGCTTAACAAACATGGAATATAAGGTTCCATTGGTGCTGGTTCACCTTTTTTAGTTTGTTCCATGGATCCGCTTCTCAATTTTTCAACCATTCCAATGTTTTCAATGACTACTTCTTTATGGTATAGTTTGAATTCTGAACATGTGATTAACCCCATTCTTAAAATTTTGGGGGTTCATTTCCTTTGATATTCTAGGTCTTCTCCCAAATATCTTTGTTATTATTTAGTTAGTTGTATAAAGTATCTTTTTGATTATGTCATTGCTGTAGAATTCAATTGGTAAATTCATCTGGGAAGCATTGATATTGTTCTTATATTGGCACGATCTGGCTAAGAACACTGAATGTCTTTCTGGTTATTAAAGCTTTTCTTTATTTCTTTAGGGGCAACTTTGTAATTAAACACACACAGTTATCTTGTAGGCTTTTCCAGACTGATTCCTTAATATTTTATATACTTTTTCATTATTCTCAGTGGGGTAAAGACTACACAAACTTTAAACTGTGCCCTACCCCACCACTTCCAGTTGCTCTTCAAGTGACCTTTTTCTCTATTATAATGTAAGCTCATTGAGGACAGAGATTTTCTTGCTTGTTTGTATTGTTAGATTCAACCATTAGCACAGTACTTGGCCCTTAGAAGGAGCTTAATAAATGTTCCTCTCTGTCCATCTGTCTATCACATGATACTAAAGGTATTCATATTTCTTCATTACCTTCCTCCACCTTGATCGGCATGCAGAGCCACGAACTTCAAAACCTCCGTTTAAAGAGATGACCAAGGACAGACAGTACATTTATCTATGTGCTGCTCTACCTTGGGACTTCTCAGACTTTTCCCTCATGCCCCTGAATTATGTGTCTGACCTGAATTTCAAATTCCTTTTCTGTGTTTTCTAATTGATTAAATTGCGCATTACTTGAGGGCAGGAACTGTTTTCATTCATTTTATTTTCCTCCTCCTCCTCCTCCACCTCCTTCTTTTTCTTCTTTGTATTATTATTCTAAATATTTAGAATGATACTTCAAGCATACTGAGCACTTAGTAAATTTATGTGCATGTGAATTAACTTTATGGTACTCACTGTCTCTAAGGCCCTATATTCAAGTAGTTTCTAAGTCCTGTCATTACTAAAACATAACACTCCTTCTTCACCTGTTTCTACTTCCCCTCAGTCTGAATTTCCTCTTCCTTGCTCCAGCTTTTCATCTTGAAGCTTGACTCTAGGTCTTGAATTCCCACTTTGCAAGTATCCTCAACTTCTGAGGCCTCTCCAACTGATTGGATGGCTCCTCCCAGGGCCCAAGCCAGCCAAGGATCATTCTTCTCCAGGCAGCATTCCAGATTTTCTCTACCATGCCAATCCCAACTGACAACAGTTTTTTGGCTTTTTCTGCACTGTCTTCCCCCATTATAAAGTTAGATCCTTTAGGCAGGGACTGTCTTTTTTCTCCTGTTCTTTCTATTCCCAGTGCTTAGCAGAGTGCCTAACATATGGTACATGATTAATAACTGCTAAATTGACTCACTGATTCACACAATCTCATCTTTTCTCACCTGGACAGCTGGAGCAACCTTCTGACTGATCTGCTTGCCTAATGTCTCTCTGGTCAGCAATCCTTCATTTCCTCAGATCCCCACAGTTTTCCATACCTGCATGTATTCATGCCATCCTCTGTTCAATCAACTCTGAAACAGCCGATGACCTATAGGATCACATGTGGATCTTTGTTTTTGTCATTGGATGACATTCATAACCTGGCTACACTCTACCTTTCTAATTTTCCATCGTAGATATTATTAGTCTTCACATACTTTATGGTCCAAAGATTCTGGTCTTCTTCTTGGATGACACTGTATATCTTATCTGCATTCCTTTGTAAAAGCAGTCATCCGTGGCTGGAATGCATGCCCCCTTCACCTCTGCCTCTTTAGAATCCTTTATTTCCTTCCCAGCTCAGATAAGTTGCCACCTCTTCTTACCTCAGGAGGAATCTGACCATGTTCCTCCTATCTCATATTGCACCTCGTCTTCAATCAGATCTTGAGTCTTATCTCAGAAGAAGAGTGGCACATTCCACTCAGTGATGAACATTCTCATACCCTATCATATTCTACATACCCCAAAGAGTCTTATTCCCTTCAGGTAATTATCCTAATGCTGTTTTCCATCACTTAGGTCCTTATTCCTATCCCCTCAACCCTCCAACCTCAAAGTTCCAATCAAACACCCCTAGGCCTTCCAATGTACCTCGTGAAATGATTTTTCCACTGACAATCAACTCTCCTTCATTCTAAATGTTTTCCTCTCTCACTCCTTCCATCTACTAGCTATAGCGTAAACCTGATTACCCCTTTAAAAATATAGCCTCCCTAGTCACTTTCTCTCTTCCTGGCTGTACCTTCACACATCCCACACAGTTCCCATGTCTATGAAAGGCAGTTGTAATATTCTCTTTTCCCCAGATCTCTCCCTCAGTAAAATCTCTCCTTTGAGGTGCATGTTTTTTCATATCTACCACCCAATCAGAATCTTGGTAGATGTTATCTACAGATTTCGGTCACTCCCACTTCATTTCTGAGTGAGTTTGATAAATGACTTGGATTTTTTTCTCTCTCCACCTCCTGGCCTCATAAAAGTGGATTTGGACTTACAAACTGACTCTCCCTCAATCACCCTTGATCATTCAGTCCCTCATTTTTCCCATTTCCCCTGTCCTACTCTTACATCCCACTTTAACCACATCTAACAATGGCCATAGCCTTAATTTCACCATCTTCCTCAAATATACCTTCCCTATATTCAAGAATTCCAAAACCTGTTAATCTATTGTGTTTCTACTTTTCCTTCTGACTTTCTTTACCAAACCTTATTTAACAAACCATATCTAATTGGACCTCCAATTCCTCTACCCTTCACTCTTCTTCCAGACATCTCACTTACATTAGACCCTTTGTCCACATCTTGTTCGCTTGGGAAACCATTTCAGTTCTACCCTTCTCTTCCATTGTATCCCTAGCCTGCCTATCATTTCACTAGTTATGGTTTGCCAAGCTTCAGATTGGGATCTCTCTTTCCATTTCCTACTTTTGCACTTCCAATTGTGCTGCTGAGTGAAGGTGGAGAAAATCACAAAACTATTCTTGCTGCATGTACTACAAATTTCTGTTACAGAGCTTCACCTGCTTCCTCATTGCTGCTTAGAAATCCTACTATACCCGTCTTATAAACTCACTATGTCCACTCTCCATAGCAGTTCTTCCAAAACTTTTCATCCTTTCTCAAGAACTTCATGGCCCCACACTTTCAGCTGAGAATCTTTCCTCATCTTTAAAAAAAGCAGTTGAGGCCATTCACCCTGAGCTCTTTCTTTTTATCTCTCTCTCATCTTAACAGAAGCATATGCTTTCTGCCAATTTCTCCTCTTTCACCACTGTGTCACATCATGAGGCATCCTTATGCATTAATGAGGCCATGTTCTCTATCTGCTCAAGCAATCCTTTTCCAGCTTGTCTCCTCCAGCATACTGCTTCCTCTCTCATCCTTATTCTATCACT
>NW_020942347.1:0-9300 GCF_900497805.2 Vombatus ursinus
TGGTGGCTTTTTCTCAGTACTCATCCTCTGTAACTTGTTGGCAGTTTTTGGCACTAAAGCTCACGTTATCCTGGTTATTTTGTTTTCCCTTGGTTCAATGATACTGCTCTCTCCTGGTTCCCCTTCTGCCTATATGATTATTATTTCCACCCTGCTTTGTTGCTTCATCATTCATATCCTGTTCTCTAAACACAGATAATCCCCGAGACTCTGTCTTGGGCCTTCTTCTCTCTCAGTAATCTCATTTGCTCCCAGGAGTTCACGTATCATCTCTCTGCAAATGATTGCCAAGGTTATAGATGCAGCCCTAATCTCTCTCCTGGACATTACTCCTAAACTACCAATCGTTGGCTGGACACAACATCAAAGAATTTGAGATGGAAGGAAACTTTACATATTAGCTAGTCCCAGGTATCTAGGTGACTTAGTGGATAGAGCACTGGCCTGGGAGTCAGGAGGACTTGAGTTCAAATCCCATCTCAGATACTTACTAGCTGTGTGACCCTGGGGAAATTACTTAACTCTTCCTCCCCCCCCCAAAAAAAGCTATTTAGTCCAAACTCCCAGTTTTACAGAGGAAGAAACTGAGATGCAAAAGTCTAATTGCTTCCCAAGGTCACACAGGTAGTAAGTAGCAGAGCTGGGATTTGAAGTCGTGTCCTTTTACTCTAAGGAGCTCTCTTTTCAGCTGCCCTTTATCACCTTTTAGTGATAGACATCATAAATTTAATATGTCCAAAATAGAATTGATTATCTTCCTTCCTAAACCTTCTCCTCCTTTAAAATTGCCTTTTCCTATTAGAGGCACACCACCATGTTCATAATCACAAAGGCATCCTTGACTCTTCTCTCCTTTGCTCCCCATATCCAATCAGCGCTAAGTTTTATAGAACTTACCTCTATAATACATCACTACCTTCCCTCCACTTAGAGACAATTATTGGTGTGGTGGATGGAACTCTCAGCCTAAGAAAACCTAAGTTCAAATCCAACCTCAGATACTCTCTAGCCGTGTGACCCTGGGCAAGTCATGCAACCTCAGTTTCCTCAACTGTAAAATGAAGATAATAATAGTACCTATCCCTCAGGGTTATTGTCTATTAGAAAATGACGTAATATTTGTAAAGTGCCTGGCCCATAGTAGCTGTTATATAAATGTTTATTCCCTTTCCCCTTCCCCCGTTTACATAGCCAACCACTTTGTTTGTGCCTATGTATTATCTGACCTATTGCAATAGCCTCTCAGCTGCTCTCCCTTCTTCCAGTCTCTCTCCTTTCCACAATACTGCTCCCAAACAACTGTCAAAATAAACCTCCTAAGACTCACACTTTTCTAAGATATGAGCATGTCGCTCCTCTTTCTAAAACATCCAGTTGGTCTCCATTGCTTCTAGGACAAATTACAAACTTGTCTTCCTTCAAGTCTTAGCTCATATATGGTTTACTGGGGAAAGGGCTAGATTTGGAGTTTGTGGATCTGAATTCAAATCTGGGCTGTGTCATGGGCTGTGTATGACTTTAGACAACTCATTTAACCTCTCTTTAGTTTCCTTATCTGCAAAATTCAGGTTGGACTAAAACAGCCTCTAAGGTCCCCTCTAGCTCCACTTTTAAAGTTGTGGTCTTCAGAAGTCTTCTTTCTTCCATTAACCCCTTCCCTCTTTCCCCTTCTAGTTGTTCATATTTTCTCCATTCTCAAATTATTGTGTAATTCTTTATGTGCGTTTATATTCTATCACTGCAATGAAGAGTAAGCCCATGGAGGGCAGGGACTATTTCTTTTTTTATATATGTTCCCACCACCTGACACAGTACAGTGCCTTGTCCATAATAAACACATAATAAGTGTTTATTGAAATTGAACTAAATTGAGGACACTAGCTTGGCTGTAACAGAGGGTTCATGTTACTCCTCAACAATACTTAGACTATCTGATGTTCAGGGGAAAGAAGATCTGTGAGTCTCCTGTCACCTTCCTTGATTCTGGTTTTCTGGGACAGTTGTACATATAAATAACCCTAAATCCTTCCAGAAAAGGGAGAAAGAGGTGATAAGCCACTTGAAAGTATCATTTTGGGACTGGTCAGGGCAAGGTATACCTGTCAGCTCCCAAAATCTGCTATCAGGGGAAAACACTGGACATGGAATCAAAAGACCTAGGGTTGAAGTCCAGCTCTGCCACCCTTGGTAACCCTTAACAAATCACTTTGTCCTCTCTGGGCCTCAGTTTCCTCCTCTGTAAAATGAAGATGTCACACTAGGTGATTTTAAAGATCCCTTCCAACTGGAAAACCCAATGAGTCTATAAAAGCACAGGATTCCAGATGTCACCTGTGTTTCAAGTTAATGAGTACCTGGAGTCTTCTGTGGGTATCCTTGTGGCCCTCAGCTAGTGAAGGAGATGCCTGCAGCCACAATCCCTTTCTCTACCAAGGTTCCCTTCAGAAGCCTTTGAGGAGATGCCCAGGCAGAGCCCAGCTGAAACAAAGAAAACCTTACCCTGAGATGATATTGTCTTTGTACCCAGAGTGTGGGGACGGGGAGAAAGAAGCCAACCTGGGGAAGCAGCCAAAAAACTTTCAGAAACCTAAAAACATAAAACAATCAGAGATGAGAGGAGGGTTGAAAGCTACAGTTTTAAAATAAGAAAAAAAATCACATTGTAAAAGCTCAAGCAAAGATGATAAAAAAAAAACTTGCTAAGATCAAAAAACAGGCAAACCTCAAAAAAAGGATCCTCAGAATAAAGCAAAGAAATGTGACAGTTTATGTGGGTGCTTCTAAAGTAGTCCTCTACAGGTAAGTGGGGGCTTGGGTTTCCCCCCACATACACCTCTAACTTTTAAGAGCCAACTTCTCTATGTTAGGGGGACACCTTTAATGTCCCACCTCATTATGGCTCCATATCCAGGGGAAAGGTAGGAAAAGCTGAAGAATACATTAAGTTTTCAAACATGAAACTTATTTCTTTCCCTTTAAACTATTAAAACTTTAATTCCTTTCAAGCAAAGATGAAAAGGAAATTGTGAGACCTCCCCCTTGGCACAGATCAAGCTAGGGAAAGGGGAGTATTAGGGACTGAAGTACAAGGTGTCATGAATAGCTTTCTTCGCCCTGGTCCTTCTCAAAGGGATTTCATTCTGCATCATCTACCATTGACTGGAGGATTGAGCTCCAGGACAAGCTGCCCATTTCCATGAGGACAATGGGTGCTAGCCTTTCCTTTAAGGCCCGCAGAACAGTGACACCCTTTGTTTGTGGCAGGTTATGAAGCACCCCAAGACAAGGGGCAGAACCTAGTACAGTCAAGGAAGGAAGGAGCTTTTAAGATCTCTCTGTCTCTCTGTCTCTGTCTCCCTCTCTCCCTCTCTGTCTGTCTCTGTCTGCCTCTCTGTGTCTCTCTGTCTCTCTCTGTTTCTGTCTCTCTCTCTGTCTCTCCCCATTTGTCTCTTTCTATCTCTCTGTCTCTCTCTCTCCCCCCTCCCTCTCTCTCTCTGTCTCTGCCCCTTTCTGCGTCTCTCTTTCTCTCCCTCCTCTCTCTGTCTCTGTCTGTCTCTGCCTTGCTCTCTGTCTGTCTCTCTGTCTCTGTCTCTCTGTCTCTCTCTCTGTCTCTCTGTCTCTCTCTCTCCCCTTCCTCTCTCCAGGCAGAGATGGTCCTTGGCAAAATTATCAGACTCATAATGTGCCAGCCCCTTTGCCACACCAACACTGCTCCTGCCATCTCAGGAATACAACTTCTCAAGAACCTAGCCTGACTCCCACAGAATAGAGAAAAGATAGATTCAAGCAGTTCTACGGGCCGACACGATGAATTGCTGAATTGGGCTGAGAGGAGATTAGGGGTGGGGGGGATTTTTGGACTGGGTCTCTCTATCTCATATGGCCACTCCCAAGCTTGATCCCAATACTGATCAGCACAGGAGCTTTGACCTATTCACCATCAACCCGAGCTACGTCACCCTTCCTTAGGTAGCCTGGTGGCTCCTATAATCCTGGGGGGCTCCCCATATTGGTGCTGTACTTACTATGGACACTCAGCTTTATTGCAGCTCAGAATTTTCAAATGCTGGTGATCCACCAGCCTCAGCCTCCCCAGTAGCAGATCAGGGGCTATGGGCACGGACCACCACTTCCCACCAGATAGTTTATTTTCAAGAAGAAATTAAGTGGGAAGAGAACTGAGACCCAGATAGAAAGAAACAATTTTTCAAAGGAGCTAAGTAGCAACAGAACATAAAATTCAAGCAGGGTCTGGGGATGAAACTAGAATAAACACCCAAGAAAGGACAGTAACTCCACAGAGAGACAGTTTGGGGGTTAATTGGAGAAGGAAGCATATAATCGTGAAAGCATAGTGGATCAAGAGCCACACAAAACGCCCAAACACACATGTATGTACATTTGTACACATGCATTTGCACAAGCACAAAAGTGAATACACATATGCACACATACACTTCGTGACAAGATCTATGGATGTCGGTGCTCAACTGCTGACGAAGTTGAAAGCTCCCTGGGTTTTAGAGGTCAGAGGCCATCTCTCCCAACTCCCTTCATCTGACGGAGATCCAGCCAGTAAGGTGACTGGACCAAGCTCACAGCTGTCATAAGTAGCAGAGGGAGGATTTCAACCCCAGTCCAGTTGAATTAGTTTCTCTATCTATAGAACGAGGAAGACTGGATGATCTCTAAGCTCTTTTCCATCCAATTCCAAAATGTTGTGATTCTCTGAGCCCATCCGCCCTTCCTGTAAGCTTCTTGCAGAGAAGCTCCTTAGCTAGCCAGGCACTCAAACATTCTGTGTGCCCAGAAGCGGGAGACTTGGAAGGCTTGGAGCTCCCACCCAACCCTGTATTCATCATGTGACCCCAAGCAAGTCCCCTCACTTCTCTGAGACTCAGTTTCCTCCTTTGTAAAATAAGTTTAATTCTATTTATACTCATTTCACCAAGTTGTTGTGAGGAAAGGGCTTCGTAAATCTCAAAAGGTATAAAAATGAGAGCAGGATGATAGAGGGAATAAAGAACCAAATTTGTAGGCAGGAAGACCTGGGTTCAAATTATGGCTCTGACACATCCTGGCTCTGTGTGAACCCAGGATAGTCACTTAACTTTTCAGTGCATCAGACAACTCTCTAAGACCATCAATTGTAGAACTGTCTCTGATCTGCATTAGTGGAGGGAGTTTTCATACTAGAAGTCTCAACACTGATTAAATTACCTGGCTCTACAAAATTCTTAATTATGCTGTGGACAGAGCCCTGAGCCAGGTTCAGACTTAAGATAAACTTGGATTTGTGCCTGAGGGTTTGCTCTCCTGTCTTCCCAATTAGTAGGATCTCATCCACATATCCACAGCCCTGCTGGCCAAACAGATTTCTAGAGTGAGAGCCTTTAGGATGGGTGACAAAGCCCCTCCCTATCCCTCAAAGACCTTCCTTCCCCCGCTACCATCCTGGGACACGAATCTAATGCAGTGTAGCGGAAAAAAATCAGAAAAACACCATCCTACATTAAACAGCAGGGGATCATCTATGTCTCACTAAACCATGATGACCTAATTTTGCAGAGGGATTTCCGTGCTCCAGTTAAAAGAATATATGTGTATGTATGCATGCATGTATGTATGTATGTATATGTGTATATGTACACATACATGTTTGTTGTTGTTCAGTCACTTCAGTCATGACCAACTCTTTGTGACCCCATTTGGGGTTTTCTTGGCAAAGATACTGGAGTAGTTTGCCTAAACACACACATACACACACACACACACATACACATGTATACACATACATACACATATGCACACATGCACATGCATACACATACATATACACATGCACACAGTACACCTATACACACATACACACACACACACACACACACACACACACACACTTACAACAGCAGTAGGCAAGGGGAGGGTAGATGGTGATCCAAATAGAAGAAAGAGCACGCATCCCCACCTTGTAGCAAGGAGCCCTCTTCCCATGCTTCGTCAGCCCTGAGCCATCTCAGGGTGGCAGCAGCACTGTGTTGTTGTAGCCTGGGTGTTTTATTCTCTCATAGGGGTTTATCAGGAAAGGGGTAACTCCAGAGATCCCACTGGTGAGTCTGGCGTTCCCACTGGGCCCCTTATCACTAAGCGTAAGGGCCTGGACCAATAATCTAAGGCTTGCTCCCTGCTCGGCACAGTATTACAAGATTTTTAGTATTGGAAGAGACTTCAGTGGATATCTGGCCCAACCCAGACCCAAAAGGAATCCTCGCTGTAACATAATCAACAAGTGGTCAGTCATCCAGACTCTTCTTTTTTTTTTGGCTAGGCAATGGGGTTATGTGACTTGCCCAGGGTCACACAGCTAGTCTTATGTGTCTGAGGCAGGATTTGAACTCAGGTCCTCCTGAATCCAGAGCCAGTGCTCTATCCACTGCGCCACATATCTGCCCCTATCCAGACTCTTCTTAAGGATCCCCCACCCCCACCTCAACTCCCCCTCACCCAAGAAGCCTATCTCATTTTTGGATAACTCTAATCATTAGGAAGTTTCTCCTGATATCTCAAGCCTAAATTCACCTCTGTGCAATTTCCATGCATTGCTCTTGGTTCTTTTCTCTGGAGCCAAAAAGAACCAGTGTAATCTTTCTTCTATATGACAGCCTGTCAAACACCCAAAGACAACTAGCACCTCCACACTGAGTGTGCTTTTCTTTAGGTTAAACCTCCTCAGATCCTGCATCCCAGCCTTAAATGGCATGGAAGCCCCTTCAACATTCTGGTTGCCCTCCTCTGGACACCCTCCAGATTCTTAAAGTCCTTCTTAAACTGTGGCACTTGGAACTGAATGTAATATTTCAGATATGGTCTGATAAGGGCAGAATATGAAGGGACTCTTACCCCCTTATTCCAGGAAGCTCTGCCCCTCTCAATGTACCGCAAGATCACACTGATTTTTTGGCTGCCACACCACATTGCTGACTCATGTTGAGTTTGCAGTCCACTAAGCCCAAAAGATCTTGTTTTATATAAACTGCATAAAAGTTTTTACATCAGTTGTTTTATACAAGAAGTTTACATAAACCACATAACCACTCCTGCCCATCCTATGCTTCTGAAGTTGCTTTTTTGAGCCCATCTTGAAGACTTTCCATTTACCCCATATTGAATTTCATCTTGTTAGATTCAGCTGAATGAATGCTCTTATCTGGTTAATATCCTTTTGGATCCAGACTCTGTCATCCAGGGTGTTAACTATTCCTCCCAACACGGCGTCATTTGGCAATCTGATGAACGTGCCATCTATGCTTTCATCTAAGTCACTGATAAAAATGTTAAACAGCACAGAGCCTAGCGGAGATCCCTGGGGCATCCCCCTGCAGACCTACTACCAAGATGACATCAAACCATTAATGATTACTCTTTGAGCCTGGCCATTCAACCGGTTCCAAATCTATCTAATTGTATTATGACCTAATCCACAAGCTCTCCTTCGCTTCCACATGAATATGATAAAAAAAAAGTCAAGTGCTGTTACTGGAGTCAAGAAGGCCTGGATTTGATTCCTTCCTCTAAAGCAGGTTAGCAGGTTGCCCTTCTTGTGGTTGACAATGGGCAGATCATTTAAAGTGGGGCAAAATCAGCTGTAGTATCAAAAAAGGTGATGTATCTAAAGTGCTTTGCAATGCATAGAAATGTAATTCAGTATTATTAGAAATCAATTTTTTATAATATTTTATTTTTCCCAATTACATGGAGACAATTTTAAACATTTTTTTTAATTTTGAGTTCCAAATTTTCTCCCTCCCTCACTCCCCTCCCCCCTCCCTGAGAAGGTAAGAAATTTGATACAGGTTATACATATGCAATCATGCAAAACATATTTCCACATGAGTCATGTTGTGAAAGAAGACATAGACTCAAAGGAAAAAAGGAAAAAAGACATGAAAAAAACAAAGAAGGTGAAATACAGTACGCTTCAATCTGCATTCAGGCTCCATCAGTTCTTTATCTGGAGGTGGATAGCATTTTTCATCATGAGTCCTTTGGAATTGTCTTGGATCATTGTACTGCTGAGAATACCTAAGTCATTCATAGTTGATCATCGTAAAATATTACTGTTACTGTGAACAATGTTCTCCTATTTCTGCTCGCTTCATTCTGTATCAGCTCATGTTAAGTCATTCCAGGATTTTCTGAAATCCACCTGCTTATCATTTCTTATAGCACAGTAGTATTCCATTACAATCCCATACCACAGCTTGTTTAGCCATTGCCCAATTAATGGGCATCCCTTTGATTTCTAATTCTTTGCCACCACAAAAAAGCTGCTATAAATATTTTTGTACAAATACGTCCTTTCCCCTTTTTTGGATATTAGAGATCATCTTGTCAGAGGATTATGTGTTTAGAGCTGGAAACAACCTTAGGGATTCTCTAATTTAGACTTTACATTTTACAAATGTAAAAACAAAACAAAACAAAACAAAAAAACAAAAACACTGAGGCTCTAAGACAGACTTGCCTAGGGTTACACAGGTAGTAGCTGAATCAACCTTCATACCAAGGGCTCCTGACTTTAAATCCAGCATGATTTCTATTTCACAACACTGTCACTCTCCTGATTACATGGATGTAGATATGTATGACTAACCCAGGGTCACACAGGTAGAACTACAGAGCTGGGATTTGAACCTGAATTCTTTGACACCAAGTCCTACTATACCATACTGTTTCTACTTCAGGATTTTCAACTAATTTACTGTGTGACCTCTGAGCATTTCTGGATCTGTTTTCATATCTGTAAAATGGGGACAAAAATACTTACCTTACAGAATTGTTATGATCAAATAAGATGCTGTATATGTAAAAAAAAGTATTGTAAAATATAAAATACTGTACATGTGAAATGTGCTTATTTCCTTTTCAAGAAACACATCAGGAGTTACCAAGAGGTCTAACCTAGGCTTTGCTGAGAAATTTTAAGGAATATTTTAAAGGAAAAATACTATAGAAAGCAAAGAGGAAATATACACACACATACACACACACCTTCCAGTTCATGGTGGCACAAGGAGCAGTACAAAAAAGTCTAAATGCAATAAAATAATTTAGAAAAACCATAGGAAACATTTAAGAGGCCTTAGGAGACTCAGTGGGGAAGGTGTTGCAGCTAATGAGAAAATGCAGGCAAGCAAGAGAGGTAACAGGGGTCAGCAGGGATGGCCAGGACCACAGAGTGCTGTGAGGGGCTGTACTATGAGGAGGTGGGGCCCAAGAGACCGGAGACAAAGAAAGAAA
>NW_020942348.1:0-1272 GCF_900497805.2 Vombatus ursinus
GTGATGCTGTGCTAATGAACTGGTCAAAGAAGCCATTGACTATGTCCAAGTATAAGGGAAATACCATATCCAATTTAAAATGTACAACATACAAATCAAAAGGGTAAGTGACAAAGATGCCAACAATGCCATTGGGGCCAGAGACAAAAAGTTCATTGTCAGCAAAGGACCAAATTGCATCATAGTACAGCCCAGAGCCAATTCCAGCCCCTTGGAAAGCCCCCACTGTCTGGGCCAGCGCATAAATGGGCAGCTTGATCCAGGCTCCCTCATCAGGAAGCACATAGCAAAGGTGGACTTAGGTGGGCCCCAGACACTTAGCCAGAAATAAGGATACCAAGTGTGACTGCAAAGCCAAAAGTCAGATTGATGGTAAGAAAGCCACCGTGGATCCCTGTGCTCAGCAAAACCTAGGCCCCAGAGCCACAGCCCAACTTCACCAGTATGAGCGTCCCAAGGCTTTAAGCTAGATCCTGGGGCAGTAGCCAGCACTAGACCGGCAGCAGCTCCCGCAGCGCCACACTAGCTCCTTCTGACCACTCACGGTTCGGAGTGGGGACGCAGTGCCGTGGGACAAGAACTCGTGGGTAACAGTGAGAGTGCATGTGGGAGCTCCGTACGGGAGCGCCTGGGCTGCAGGTGTCAGAGCAGAGGGCGCCTAAGAATGGCGTACAGAAGCGGACGGACGGGAGCCCACAGCGCTCGGGTCTGCCCATTTTAACAAAGTATCTACCTTTCTGCTGATGCCCTAGACTTCTGTAGGCCAGTTTTAACCCAAGTAGGTGAATCCAAATTGTGAATATCCATTTAACTCAATCAACAGACACCTGACCACTGCATAGACTGAAGTACCATATTTTGCAAATGTAGATTCTATAACTCAAATTATCCTATAGAACCCACTAACCAATGTTATCAGGGCACTCTATAAAGTGAATCTTCATGGTCAGTGCTATACAAGTTCCTATGAGTCCCAGTGAAAATAATACATGAATGTGAGGTGATTCAGTCAAGCTTAGGGTCTTTAGAGACTTGGTATCTATCCCTGAACCCATCTGCATTTCCAGATCCTGGCCCTGTTTCATTCAGCTTCTCAAAAACAGAAGTCTTCTCCTCAAAAATGCACTTAAAGATCAAGAGGACAACTAGTGTCCTTATTTTATTTTTTTATATGTCACTGATGATTTTGATATTTACACGACAATCATTCCTTGCTTACCCTACAGATTAAGCTCAATTTTTCTTCTGAAGAAAAACAATTAAAGAAAAAAA